>NC_142940.1:14933283-15015783 GCF_046866305.1 Octopus bimaculoides | reverse complement strand
TGTTTACGTTAAGCACCACTTACTTACACTTAGTGTCGAGGAAGATAATCCGAAGAAATGCTTTGTCTCTGCTCTCGGATCATAGCTGACTTCTAGAGAAGTATATCTATTCTCCGATGATGAGTGCACACGCTTGAAGGTCGTCAATTCTAATCTAGCTGATGGTCACCATACCTATGTCTAATGACTTGAAGCTGTTATGTGGCTTTATTTCCAAAGCAACCTCAAATCATGTGCATTCACACTCCACGCCATTTAGGAAAGAATGGGAAAGTGAGTGGCTTTCAGGATAGAAGGCCTTAAGTGATAGGTGTTGAAACAATTGTAACGTCTTTTATCCTCCACAACCCTGTGCAGTTAATGACTTTTTAGTGTTATTTATTAGGGCTGGAATACTGTCCAGTATCACAAGTTTCACCTAAATAAAGATCTCTCACCACGAATCAATCCTCTTTTCTTCATGCAGCGTTCTGGTGTCATCCATTACAACACAATTTGCAATCGATCAACAGTTAGTTCTGGTTGTGTGTTCTTAAGTTTACTTGATCTTTCCTCTTTCTGAGTAAATTGACTGCAGCGTAATTTCCTCAGGTCTACGTTGAATAGTACAATGCTTCTAAGCCAGGGTTTCCAATTGAAAATTCACTCATATACAACCATATCAGAGACTCACTTCAATGGTCAGCATCTGTATACTAGGGATCTTCAATCTCTTCGCTGTAAGATATCCTATGTTATCGTGATTGAAACCCTTCCAACCTAGTTTGCTGTTTGTCGTTCTGTTTCTTCCATATTGTGATATTTTCATTTCCTTTCCTGCATGACTAAATCAAATGATTTTGAAATACCAGGAAATGACGTGGTCCCACTGTGGCTAAATCTTCTGTGGCTGCAAATATAATTGCTTAATAATGGTGTTGGCGGGAGTTGAACCATTGCCGATTCTATATTTCGTTCGTACATTGTTGCAAATAAATTATTTTCTATTGCTGTCAATTTTGCGGGCAATGGCTACGGTTTTTCTGCTGCTACTGCTTCACTTCATACATCGTTTTTATTAGTGTTGCTGCTCCATTTCACACTGCGTCGCCAGTGCTGCTGTTCTTGTTTTTGTTGGAGTTACTGTTATTTCATCTACAGTTATATTTTTGTTGTTGTTGTTGTTGCTACTTTTGTTGCTCCGTTTTATCTTTGTGGTTTGTGTGGTTGACTTCAAACTATACTTCCACCTTCAAAATCACCCGCCGAGCCTAAAGCACACTGTGGCCAACCGTGAAAATTTTTCCTTTGATGTAAAAACATTTTTCTTTGCCTATTTTTCTCCTTGGGGAAAGAATTAAAAGAGGCTGACTAGACCTTAGAGTGGCCGGCCAGCTTCATAAAACGATAAATCCATAAAATCAGTAAATACAACACTGGAAAGGAAAGTAAGACACGAACTTATGGAACTTCCATAACACGTTCAACTACAGAAAAGAATGACAATAACAACAACAGTAGCAACAACATGTATTATATGTATGCATATAATCGAATGCGTCCTTATTAAACATGCTTGACCTCATAGTGGTTCATTTCAACATCATTGTTCTTCATGTTCTATTAGTACTTTAGTTGTAATCTTTTTAACGTTGGTAATACGGCTGTCAACTAAAACTTGGAAATGAGTGAATTCTCACGCACACATACATAAACACACACACACACACACACGCACACACACACACACGCACGCACATATGCACAAATAAATACACACGCACACACATAGACAAAGTGAAACACAGAAGAGTTGCTTACATTGTTTCGCATCATTAAAAACCGCTCATGTTTTTCGATATAGTTTATGGATGACAGAATCGATAGAGCCACGAAGATTCAGGTCCTTCGGGATAGGCTTTGTCTTTCATCTCTTCATTGAGACTAGTCCGGGGAATTACAGTAAATAATAAATTTTTATTATTGTATGAAATAATTGCTATTTTTTACAACATTTTTGTCACTTTTTTTTTACTATAAAATATATGCAATTACTGTTGCTATCGATTATTAAATTCATCTCTGATACTCAAATTCAACTATATGTTTGCAAAAGACAAATGAAATGCCTTCCTACGCTGATACGACACAGAGATTACTTTTATAAGTATATATTCTAATTAATATAATTATATATCAATTATTTAGATCATTCAAATTATGTATGTTTAGACATAACTTTATTTGTTCATTATGCCGTTCGTAATCTGCAGTTCGAATAGCCTTGTACTTCTCAGAAGTCTATCACAAGAGATTTATGAATTTCTAAGTTTAATTCATTATATTCCATAAAGTGCACTGATCTATTATCTTCAGAATCGGCAGAATATATTTTGAGAATGAATAGAAATCACGAAATCACGTGGAAGGAAATTATTCTCATAAACAAAGAAGATAGTGAAATTGAATAAATCTTCAAAAGTGAAAGTCACAAACAAGCGTAGTTGTTAGTGATGGTAGATAAAATGCGTCTTCCGACTCTCTGTGTTCTGAGTTCAAATCTTACGTCGATCACCTCACCTTTCCATCATTTTGGATGTGACGAAATAATAATAATAATAATAATAATAATAATAATAATAATAATAATAATAATAATTGCGGAAGTTGGTTTGGCGGAACTTAAAGGGTAGGGCAAGTCGTATAGTACCCCACTTGGGTTTTTACATTCGGACAACAGCTTCCGAGACGGCACTAGTGCCAAACTATAGGGTATCATATTATTCTTAACTTTAGATGTACATCGGTGGTATGAAGAGGGAGGATTGCATGCTTTGGAAATAGCTAATTTAAATAAAAATCTTGCCATGGTCTTTGTAGATTATTTATATTTACTGATGGAGACCCTATCGGAAAAAAAACCCAATAAAATTTAAAATCAATCATTTCAACACAGAAATATATCATTGTATCAATTTTTGTTTTGTGAAGGTGTTTAGTGAAGGGATTAGCAGATTTGGTTCATGCGTTGATTGTTTCACATCTTGGACATGTTGGTGTATTGTATCCCAGAGCAAAGCACTTCATTTCGCACTATTTCAGTTTGAGCATTACTATGCAACAATAACCGGCTGCCGTTGCAGTCAAAAGTGAAGGGTGCCAAAATTGTGACTATTTCACATCAGCACTGTATTAGCACCTAAAGCAATTAGCCAATTCAGGTAACATATTACTGAGCCGTACCAGCCCGTGATTCACGGAATTCTATACTGTACTGTTTATAATTTTTGGTTTATTTTGTAGTTTATTATTATTATTATTATTATTATTATTATTATTATTATATATTCTTTTATTCTTTTTTTTAGATTCAATCATTTGATTGCGACCATGATGAAGCACCGCTTTGAAGGGTCTTAGTCGAACAAATCAACTCTAGGGCTTAGTTTTTTAAAGCCTAGTACTTATATCGGTTTACGGGGATTGAAACACACCAAAACCGGTTGTCAAGTGGTGATAGAAGGACAAGCACCGACACAAAGACACTCATATATACATACATACATACATATAGACACACACACACAAACACACACAAACATATATATATAACGTACTTCTTCCAGTTTCAGTCTACCAAATCCACTCACAAGCTTTAAGTCGGCCCAAGGCTATAACTAGAAGACACTTGCGCAAGATGCCACGCAGTGGGACTGAATCCGTATCCATGTGGCTGGGAAGCATGCTTCTTACCCATTGCCACGCTTGTCAAAACAATCTGACGCCTGTCTGTCGCAGCTTTACCTAAGTAACAGGAAGAAAGAGTGAGAGAAAGTTGGGGCGAAAGAGTACAACAGGGGTCACTACCACCACCTGCCGGAGCCTCGTGGAGCTTTAGGTGTTTTCACTCAATAAACACACACAACGCCTGGTCTGGGAATCGAAACCACGATCCTCCGAACGCGAGACCGCTGCCCTAACCGCTGGGCCATTGCGTCTCCACATAGTTAACAATATCTGCCTCATATGTTATACAGTAGGATCAATGCCAGAACCTCCTGTTTGCGAAACAAATTATCAAACCATTTTACTATACTGATACTCCTTATATTGCATAATACGTTCAAAAATCATACCAAAGTTAACATAACAATATGTGTATCTTCTAAAAATATAATTACCGTGTCTCTTCCATATTAAAATTAATTCGGTTACAACATACAATATCATATGATATCAGTCGCTAAGTACATTCATAATATTCAAAATTAAAGAAAAAATGTAAAAAACAGAGTTTATTACAGAAAATGAAATCGCAGATAATAAGTCCATTTTTGGTATTTAACAACATATACAAACAATAAGTGACATAAGTTTTAATATTCCGAAAGGTGTTTAATAATGTTTCTATGTTATACCTGCACAGTAGTAGAAAATCTACGAAGCAAATTGAAACTAATAAGTGTGCAAGAAAAGTGCACTCGAAGCTGCGTGCACATTAATATAAAATGTGAAATAAAAGATAGTGAAAAAAAAGTTTCATCTATGTTTCGGTAATTGGTATTATTCACCAAAAAATTCAATATCAGGATTATCTTAACTTAGAAATACTTGTTAATTTCCATGATGCTTTATTCTAGCAGAGAACATGCAATTCTCATAGATTCTTCACACAAGGTAAAAAAATTCAATATTAGGATTACGTTAGCTTGTAAATACTTGTTAATTTCCAGGATACTTTATCGTTGCAGAGAACATGCGATACTTATAGATTCTGATAAATACTTTATGAAACATGAAAAAAAAAATACATTTAAATATCATAAAGTCAATAAGTACCGTCTAGAGTCCCAGATCTCATATGGGCAGTTACCCTGCTTCTCTGGCGCATAAGTGACCGAAATTGTAACATCCTACCTGTCCAGGGCACCAGTCCAACGAAGTGTTGTTATTTTATTGCTGATCAAGCTGGAGCTACGTGAAATGATGTATGTTACTTAAGAAAAGCTTTGCCCTGTCACAGAATAAAAACCACGTTATTACGGTTCTTGTAACACTCTAAGCACTAGGAAACGCGCTTTCCTGATACCTGTGATATTTACACTACTATAACATCAATACTCCTAATGTAGTAACAACAATATCTTGTTGCAATGATTCGGGAGCCTTCTGTCATGGAATTTGTTCTACATACTCGTACGTGTCTCACATGTCGGTGCTCACATAAATATGTAAATGCAACAATGTATACGCCGTGCATCTCGTGGCATTCGTCTAATTCAAAGTATCACTCAGCTTCCAACTTCTGATAGTTATCTGTACTATATTCGTAAAGAGACCTTTGCAGTTGGAATGCTACACTGAATCGTTATGAAGGACAATTCCTGATAAAAATGGTTCTCTCGGAAGTGTCAACTGCATCAATTTTTTTCTCTCTTCAAATGTCTAAAAGTATTTGTTTCCCGTTTGAATTATTTCAAGGAATATAATAAAATAATAAATCAGTGATTTATAACGCATTTTCTTTGGTTTACTGCTGATTTTAAGGTAAGATATATGGTACAATTTACTGAAACTGCTGCTGGGAAACATTTGCATATACTTTTCTAGCGAATTATTGCATAGTTCATGATGTTCCTTTGGAAGTTAAACAAGAAAAACTGTCACGAAATGAAATTTTAGTGTTTACATGTAATACTCGAAAAGCACTTAATATTTGTGTTATTTGAAATTTAATATCTTTCTTTTCAATGTAAAACGATCTTTTAAAAAATGAAATAGAGTACATAAACTTGTATCATTAGATGTAATTGGTGAAAACTTCATGAAATAATTGATTTAGAAATTACTATTTTAAAACGAGTTATTGCAGAATTCTATAAGATATACAAGGACAGTTGTGGCTGCAGCAGGACAATGTTTTGATAACAACAGTTCAAATGTTCAAAAGGGATGACTATTAATGGAGTATTCTCCCTTTGTTTCTACGATGGTGACTGTTCTTTTCTCGATAACTGTACTACATCCGTCTATGCATTTTATTTGTCTTTCAGCTAAAATCCTCTGTCGTATCCCTAACATATTGAAAAAAAAAAAATATTATTCATGTGTTTTATCGACGCCTGCAGTATCTATCATTATGCACCGCAAGGTGTTGGGTTTCTTGAATCATTCACCTGCATTCAGACGTTTCAGTTCTTTCCAAAACGAGGCTCTAAAGCGCGGATAAATTTTGAATTCGCACTGCACACACATACTGCGAAAGAGGCCCAGCATTTCATGTTCTTTTCAACTTCTTCATTTCACTACGACTATCATGATATTATTAGGTATCACAATTAGTTACTAAGACGTAAAACAGTTGGTTCCACCCCTTAAAAATCACTTCAACCCTTGGTGTCCTATGTCTTTCCATCCCTTTCTCTATCTGCCTTTCTCTATCTGCCTTTCTCTATCTCTTTTACTCTTTTATTCTTTCATCTCTTTTACTCTTTTACACGTTTCAGTAATTTGACTGCAGCTACGCTGGAACACCGCATTTAATAGAAGAAATATACCCAGGGACTTAGTCTTTGTAAGCCTAGTACTTATTCTATTGGTCGCTTTCGTCGAACCGCTAAATTTCGGGGACATAAACTCACCAATATCGGTGGTGTTTGTGTGTGTGGGGGAGCAAACATAACGACACACACACACACATATATATATAAATGTGTATATATATATATATATATATATATATATATATATATATATATATATATATATATAAATATATATATACGACGGGCTTCTTTCAGTTTCTGTCTACCAAATCCATTCACAAGGCTTTGGTCGGCCCTAAGCTATAGTAGAAGACACTTAACCAAGTACCCGGAGCCATGTAGTTGGGAAGAAAGCTTCTTACTTCCTGATGATGAAATTTTAATATCAAAATCTAACATATAAAACACTACTAATACAAGACATTCACTATATGACCTACGCATCTACATTGCAATAGAGTTCAATCAGACAATATGGAAAGCACTAAGACGGTAATCTGGCAGAAACGTCAGGACTCCGGGCGAAATGCTTGGCGGTATTTCATTTCTCTTTACGTTCTGAGTTCAAATTCCGCCGAGATCGGCTTTGCCTTTCATCCTTTTTGGGTCGATAAATTGCATCCCAGTTGCGTACTGTAGTCGATCTAATCAACAGGCCTTCTCCCCCGAAATTTCGAGCTTTGTGCCTAGAGCAGAAAAGAATATGGAAGACACTCAAAGGAACATGCATCTATTGAAACTAGCAACACCAAGGTAATATCTCCTAATGACATATTTGATTATCTCACCTGTATATATGCTTCTCTTATTTCCATCATTTTAACAATGAGTCATCTTAAAAGAGAACTACATATATTTAACCTACATATCACATCTGATACGTAAGGCGTAGAAAAAGTTCGAACATTTTTAAACAGAAATAATTGAACCGGTTTCTCTGTAGTTTATTTGATGTTATCTCTCTTATATATGTCTATAGAATCTTTTGTTAATACCATTACGCTATTAAAAAAAAAAGGTAAACAAATTACCTTTTCGGATCATACCGATTCATAAGGGCTGATTTCCTGCTTTCATGGCGTATGCATTCCCTACCTGGATGGGACGCCGGTCTGTCGCAGGATTACTCATTTTCGTCAGCTGAGTGGACTGGAGCAACGTCAAATGAAGTGTTTTGCTCAAGGACAAAACGCTGCATCGTCGGTTCCAGAATCGTAACCCCAATCTTGTGATCATGTGTTTAACACTATAAATACTAAGCCACGTGCCTCCACTAGTTACGCAATCCCATCATGGGATATGATTGTCAATATGCAAATATGTAAATACTACACTGTTTATTCATGGGTCAGTTTCGAATCATTTCCTTCTTAATCAAACCATTTTGTTTCACAATTTCTGTAATATTTGCTAAAGGTTGTCAGCCTTAGGTTGTTGCACGTTTTGTGTGACACGCGCGAACACTCACACTCATATATACTGACATAACAGTACGTTGGAATTCGAAAACCCTTTTCTCTCTCATCATATATGCGCTTGTATATATACATATATATATATATATATATATATATATATATATATATATATATATATATATATATATATATATATATATATATATATATATATATATATATATATATATATATATATATATATATATATATATATATATATATATATATTTATGTATGTATGTATAGATAGATGTATGTGTGCGTGTGATCTACTGCTATTTTATTCATATCCCATTCAGCCATTCTTTATAATTTTAGTTTTTCTTTGACAGCTCAAAAAGTTAGCAAAAGACCTTCTTTTTCAATCTTTATATTCTTTCAGCATATTCTTCTCACCAATTTCAATCTTCATTTTTCGCTTTTCTTTGTTTTTTTGCTATTATTATAATTTTTTTTTTACCATATTTCAATTTATATATATATATATATTTTTCAAGCTCATACCCTAGTCTCTCTGGAAATAAGTGTGGCAGTTGCATAAATGATCTATTTCCGGTCGCCTACGTCATTTAGACATTCATGTTTTACGATCTGATGCCACTGCTTTGTTGTATATACACCAATGTATTTTTCAGCATTTCTTTTTCTTCTTTCAGTTAGTGAAATTCTGTTACTTTCTTCCAAAAGAATATATATTCCAGAATTAGTTTATTTCAATATTTTGTTTTCCTTCAGGCTTCTAAATATCTTTTCATATTTTCGTATACTTATTGGTTTATTATACTTCTGGGGTGTTTACTTAATTGTATTTCTCATAGAAATCTTTCAGAGAGTTATTTGGTAGTATTTCTGAAAGATATACTATTATGTTGTTATTGATCTGTTGTTTATATTTTCTTCGCCGTTTTGTTGCCCCAACAAATTTTTTCTCTATTCCGATATCATTTTTAATATACATTTATTTTTTATGGTTTACCTTCTTATATTGTCTCCAATTTATCGGCATCTATATTTATATTCTCATGCTACAGCTGGTGCCGCTGCAACTAGTAGTAGTAGTAGTAGTAGTAGTAGCAGTGGTAGTAGTAGTAGTAGTAGTAGTAGTAGTAGTAGTAGTAGTAGTAGTAGTAGTAGTGCTCGTGCTGCTGTCGATGATGATTATAGCATTATTGTCGACTGGGATAATGTAGTTGACAATTTTATACAAAATTGTTTGGATGTCCACATGCAACAAATCTGTGGCGGGCTTGGGAAGAAAAAGCGTTACGCAACATGGATAACTGGTAATGTTATTATATTTTTGTCAATATAAAGCTAAAATGGTATCTAAGTGGAGTTGTGAACTGCCAGCTATATAGGGTGATGTAACTTGCAAACACTACTAGTAGTAGTCTCCCTTGGAGTAAACGTCTTAAGAGATGGTGGAATTGTATATATTGCAGCAGCGACACCTGTCTTTCATGAGGTGTCTGCTGCGTTCTACATCGATAGTTGCCTTCATCTTGAAAGCCGTTCGCCATAATATCTGATTATTTCAATGTATTTTGAATATCAGATTACTCGCTTTCTACTTCATTCAGAACTCTTGGTTTGTTCGATACTACGTTCAGACGTTTTATTTCATGAATATCTTGAATTAATTATCTACCGTTGTCCGAGCCCGTGAGCTTGTTATGGTCGTGCCTCTTACATATATTACATCTTTAGCTAAACCTATTGTAAGATATATCCATCATCTCTCTGTATTGAGCGTTTTGACGTTGTATGTTACAGAATAAAAGTTAAAGCGCATAGTTTTTTTGTTGTTTACATATTTGTAAACGTATTTCTGTAGAATCTCGTGTGGTCAACTTCTTGGTTCTTGTTTTATGTTTTCTGTGACTCTGTCACGTTATGATGAGTTCTCTGCTTGTGGAATAATTTTTATTATCATCTTTTCGGCAGAGCATCAGGTGCTTTGTAAGTTATTATTTCAAATGTATTTCGTTGAGTTGTCAAGTCTCAGCTGCATTCTGGACGTTATACTCTCATATAGAGCTTTCATTACTTTGCAAGTGCTTATATTTTGTGTAGGTGATCGGCTTTTTTTAAATTCTATCTCTAGTGTGTTGTCATAATATTAGTCGTTCAATCCCTGCTTCTGAGGTCCATGACTGACTTCGTATTTTCATATATATTTCAATTTGAGCTTCATTTTCTTACATAGTCATTTTTCTCCTAAAAATCTAGTATGTCTTGGTTTGTTAGTAAGCTGTATTGGCAATATTATGATTAACTAACATACGTGTAACAGATTATTATTTTTCACAACATGTTCGATGAGCAATTTGTTTTCCTTCTCAAGAGGTCTTCGTTCCGTTTTCATTATGTGGTATTTTGGATGACTCCTTTCCATTTACTCTGGATGAACTCTATCAATGTGATCGAAACTGAGTAGACGAAATTTGCCCGAAAACCGACCAATGGATTTTCCGAAATTCTCAATATATATTTGATACTGAGATTTCAGATATATCTGAAAATGTATATGAAATTGAAAGGGCTATCATTCTTAGCGCACTATCTCACTGTGTCCTGCGGTACAAATTTGTCTGGTCCTGTACTCAACAACCAAATTTATCATTAAATAAGGAAGCAGTCGATTTGATTGAAAAACCGGTACCACTGGAATCAAACGGAGGATCTATCTCCAAATGATATTTGGTTACAGTCATTACAATTACTCAGTTGTAATAGTCGATTCATACTGATTATCAGTCAGAAGTTGAAGCTTCTTACAGTGGTGCACGTTGTGAATGGGCTTGATACTTCTGTTGCTGCATTCAACCTGACTACTATATCAATATGATGCATTCGTGACTAACTGGAGAAGTCTTCAAAGCCTTGGACTCGATGCCTTTTTTTTATTATGCACTTAAATGTTGTTCAGTTCAAATGTTACCAATGTCAAATACGTAGTTCAAAATTTCTCTATTGATATATAAATTATTGGTCCCAGCGCAGTCAATTGTTAAAATGTGAGGTGCTTCACCATGGGTGGTGTGTGTCACTTTTAGACTTCCTGATGCGTCATTCACAGTATCATTGCTACGAATGTGTATAGGTTGCTGCCTTTATGTAGCGCCGTCTGATCATTACTACAACATCCTAATCTTAGTTGATAGGGTGTTGGATTCATAAACGTGAGATTGTGATTTCGATTCCAGTACTTAGGAAGCGTTGTATTTTTGTGCATACAGAACACTTCATTTCACATTGCTTTAGTCCACTCAGAAAAATGAGGAATATAGTGAAGTCGCGACATGACAGACAAAATGGCAATGGATAGAGAACTTGTCTAAAAACAAATACAATAGAACTAGTGGTTTGACAAGCTACATGTCTATACTGGTGTTGGATTTTACCTAGTTGTCTTTCTCAAAGAATACAACTGTCGAACGTAAATATTTTCAACAGCTGACACCAATACAAACGAATAACAGACTTGCAAAGTGCTGCACCTTACAAGTAGGTGCCTAATCTCACAAGAACGACGATAACACTAACGAAAGAGTCAAAGATTTTAGGTGGGTATCAATACTTCTAAGATCATATTTCGATTGGATGATATAATAGCTGCAATACAATAGGTTCTGTTAACCTTGAAATCCAATCAATTGTAACAAAAAACTTAAAACAGTCTGTGCGACATTGTACACGTGTATGCATTCCATATCGATTAAAGCACCACATCCATAACATCAATGGATCTTTGGGGCATAACAACATTTCATTTCCCAATAAAATAAATATCATAGAAACCTACTTGTAAACAACTTTAGCGATCTCGTATACTCATAAGCAATGAATATCATTGACAATAACAAACACGTTATTTTTTCAGTCTATATTAAAATTATATATATATATATATATATGTGTGTGTGTGTGTGTGTGTGTGTGTGTGTGTGTGTGTGTGTGTATATGTATGTATACATAACAAATATACATACCTATATATACATAAATATATATACACACGTGTATGTGTATGTGCATACATATATGTATATATATATATATCTATATCTATATATATATATATATATATATATATATATATATATATATATATATATATATACATATACGTAAATATATGTGCATACATGTATACAAATATATGTATATTTACACACATATGTATACAGATATGTCCAAATATACATACACATACATGTATATATGACAGTATGCATGAAAATAATGTATATATAAGAACTAAATATATTGTGAAATTAGTAATTTTTGTGTTTGTGTACACCCTGGTATTTATTATGCTTATTCCAATGTAAATAGCGGATGGCTTCTCAAAAACATTAATATTAAACTGTGTCTATGCATGAAATGCATCTCATACGAATATGTATATCTAAGTATATACGTTAGTACGTATGTATATATATTTATAAACCTATATACATACATAAATACATACATACTTACTTACACACACATACACACACTCACACACACACATATATATGTATACGTTATGTATATAAGCATACGTATGAAATATTTATTATAGTAAACATATTATTTATATATACAAATGTACAAATGTAGAAATATTTACTCAGTGCCATTGATTTCACAGATACTCCAATAAATAAGCTATACACACAGCAAGTCAGAACACACGCACTTACAGAGAGACCTACACATTCACGAACACAAATACATATATATATATATATATGCAAAGAAGCGCGCATACCTATCTACTGGCGAACATACGCTAAGAACGTACATTTAATAACATAGAAATAATACTGGATAGAAGCTGTTACAGCAATAGCAACAGGAAAGATAAATAAATAAATAAAAAACGGAAGAAAAAGAACAAAAAGCTATATCTACATAAGGAGATACAGCATAACTGTCTTTTATATCTTAACAAAAGGTAATAATATTAACATTTAGATAAACACACCTGAAAGCCGAACTGAATAACATTCATTGAAATTGTAACATGTATAAAATGAATGAGGAATACTATTTTGTTTCTTATAAACGTTCTTTCTGAGTTTCATATCGTCTTTATATCATGCTTTCTCTCTTTGAAACCATCTGCATTATAGACAGCCACATAATTGAATTATTGTTGTTATCTCTTTGTCGGCTGTGTTCTTGTATTTACTGTATCGAGACATTGTAACAGGGTATTCTTCTTCATAAATACAATGGAGGTTAGCTTAATATTTGTGATATACGTAAATATATATATACACACAAATATATATATGTGTATGTGTGTGTTTGTGTGTGTAGATTTGCATTAAATTTTGTTATCCTCTTTGTAGTTCCTTCAGAGCAAGCGTGTCCTGTCCCTTGCTACTTGCTCTGTAGAGCTACATTAGAAAAGATAACTATTGCGCCTCCCTCTATTCTATTATGTGCATAGCAAGCATATCCTCGTAGATATTCTGATACTGGACAACAATGGCTGATTTCAGGATACTTTTAATAAAATACGTTGCAAATAGACTCGAGGTCGCCATTTTGGGATACGTGATAGCATGCAAAATCAAGATTATTTTCTAAAATCTGGATTGCGACACATGTACGAAGCTTCGATGGAATACTATATGATGCAGTATGATTTAAACAGCAAAATTAAACCGGCACGCATTCATACGTAAGGCTCCGAACAAATTATGAGATGATGTATAAGCACTCAGTTCCGAGAATACTGTTCGATATTAAAGAAACAGTTGTAAGCTAATGAAGTTGATCATGTAATTACTTTTCTTTTGTCATTCAGTTATGAAGAATACGCTCTGTACTCGCCTAGCACTTAATTCTAGGACAGAGATGTATTGAATTCTAATATATTTGCCAGCCAAGTAACGACACCCCGTGCTTTTCACGGATTCTTCTTCTTCCTCTTTCCGGACCTTCTTTCTGAAGATTTCACAGCCACCTCTTTTTTCCATCTTACTTTTCTTGAACGTCAGTCTAATATATTTTCTTTGTATGTCCTTTTGAATTCTATTGTTTTTGTTTGTGTTTTTGATTTGCCCAGGTATATATATAAATATAGTTAGTTGCCAAGCAGCTAGATGTTAGGATATTGGTAACTTGGGACCCCAATTAAAAGATTATGTGTTCAGTTCCTTGACCGGGCGGTGAGTTCTGTACTCCAGCGATGCCCTTAATTTGAAATTGCTACAACTTCCTAAGAAGAAATGAATACCGACCAGTGAGCCTTATTTGTCCCAGCTGCCACCTCCTTGCTGTTGTTCTGTGTCTATAGGTGAAGCAACGACACACTAGCTATGTTTGGTCACGATGACAGAGCCAGGTAAAATATGTAACTACACGCAACCTAAGAATTCTCCTGTCAATGCTTTTTACATATATTTATCTATATGTTGTCAATGAAATTTATTAAGATGTTAATTACTTCTCACTATAGATTTCATGTACAATGGAAGCTGGTCGTGAATAGTTGATGATCGTACCTCCATGGACCGCTGTGTGTATGTATAACACAGACACATTTTCTTTGCCCATATTTCAGTGTGAAGACTGTGTTTACTTAAATTAATCGCAAAATGAATTCTTTAAATAGACTTTGTCTGTGAAAATCAGATATGAAAACATGCAAATAAATTTTCCTGTAGGCATTCATGTACTAAATGACATTTGCAAAAAAATTGTAAATGAATTCAAGTTTATGTTTTAGCTATACAAATAAGCATAAACTTTCGGCAAATTTTAACAACACTGAAAATGAAAAGGAGTTAATTAAAAAGAAAATTACAACTTATTCTACACAAAATTGTGTTTACATTGTTTATTGTTACCAGGTTTAATGAAATCTATATTCAAGTTTCGTTCTTAGACTATAACAGTGATGAAAGCTGGCTGAGATTTTAAAAGTGATTTTAAAGATTTGCCGTTGGATTTTTGCCAATCTATTGTGCATCATTACAAAAAGGGAGTTAGGAGAAATATATGAGAAATGACTAATTTCTTGAAGTGACTCTACATACATGCTCAACACACACACACACACACACACACACACACACACACACAAGAAATTAAAGAAGGAAAATGCACACAGTTTGCATAGTTTTAATATAATTTTTAATATAGTTTGTATTGTTTGTCGACCGATTTCGCTTTCACTATTCATGACATTAAAATTTGTTTAAATACGTATTTTCTTGAGAAGAAATTTCTAGGTCAATGTTGTGTGTGAATTTTATGAGTGAAAGATTCAATGACGTGGAATAAAAGCAATCAAATTCTGGGTGGAAAAGTACCCCGAAATACTCCTGAAACGCATAACTCAGATATTTATTATTGAATTTTTAAAATGTATACTTCAGAACAATTATTTCCTATTTGATGACTTATACTATCGTCAACAATGCGGAATTGCGACAGGACCGAAAGTAGCCTTTGTTCTCGCGAACCTAATGGTGGGTTATTTTGAATTCACCATATATGAAGTGTCACTTTAAGAATATGGGGTTGCACCTAGAAAGTTACCCTCCCAGGTACAAGCCCGGGCAAGGTTGTGTATGGAAAACCAATAGTCGGCCATGCATACCAGCCTCCTCTCTCCACGCCACTGATGTTATCCGAGGGAAAGGCAAGGGCCGATACAGCTTGGCACCAGTGACGTCGCAACTCTTCTATAGTTGAGTGAACTGGAGTAACGTGAAATAAAGTCTCTTGCTCAAGAACACAACACACAGCCCAATCCGAGAATCGTACTCACAATCTCACGATCATTAGTTCGATGCTCTAACCACTGAGCCATGCGCCTTCACATATACAACTATATATCTATATACACATACACCGACGCACATATACATGTACGTATATGTTTGAATGCGCGTATGTATGTATTATATATGTATATGTATATATATATATATATATATATATATATATATATATATATATATATATATATATATATATATATATATACATATATATATATATATATATATATATATATATATATATATATATATATATATATATATATATATACATACACATATATATATATATATGGATGTGTGTATGTATACATATATATATATATATATATATATATATATATATATATATATGTGCGTATGTATGTATGTATGTATGTACGTATGAATGCTTGTATGCATGTATGTGTAGAAACCCGCACTTAACGTTTAGCAAGGGAGATTCCACGTCTCCGATTCTAGAGCAAAATATAATGAGCGGTACAAACAAACCAGTCTTTCGCTTACATAGGGAAACTAGGAGAATAAAAGAGCTTTAGATTTTTGCTAGGGCGTGGTAATGGGTGAAACGTTAAAGAAATTATAAAAGATGAATTAATGGGAAAATACTTAGAAAAAGGTAAAATATAACAGTATAAAAATAGTTATGACAATATAAAAGAAAATGAAAAACAGGAAAAATTGTACATATAGAATATAGAACATAAAGAAATAAAGATTATTAATGACAAGTGATGGTTTAGAGAAAGGGAAGGGTATGGGGACGGAAAATGGGGGCAAGGGGGAATTTCAGATGCACATGGAATACTTAGCAATCCTAAGCTAAAGTTGGGAGACAATTAACCTCGTTAGAATGTGGTTGCAGAATGGTAAGCATAACTGAGTGCGTATATACACATGAACTTATACACTTACGGAGTATAAATGCACGCGAAGACACACAACGCACATAGGTACACTTGTCCTCTTACGGATTTTTAGAGTTGCATGTGTGTGTGTGTATATATATATTTAGATATACGAACATATTTATTTGTAATCTCAAACACATATGGAGTGAAACAGCCAGAGATGATGGAGAGAAAGAGAGAGAGTGAAGGAAATAGAAGGTGAGAGATAGACAGAATGTCTGTGTGGGCAGTGAACAAGATGCTTGTTGTCAAAAAATGAAGAATATCGTCTGTGACCTTAAAAAATCCCTTTAAGCGTGTACCAAATCAAACCACAAATAACTATCAATATGAAATAACATGTGTGAGTGTCTGTCTGTCTGTCTGTCTGGCTCTTTGTCTTTCCTTCTCTCTATGTATATATATATATATATATATATATATATATATATATATTGTTGTACTTGGGGATGGTCATATTGTCAGTTTAGCCAATAAAAACACACGCACTGTATATTTGGTCTTAATTTGCTTCAGCTTTATATTACATTAATCTTAATCTTATTTCGTCACACTTCTGTGACCTCATCAGTGGTCCTTTGTTTCCTTCCTTCTTATGTGTGTCTCACCTTGCTAAATATCAGCCATATATATATATGCATAGATGGTTTAAATTGGCGTACTCATTTTTCATATTAGTAAAAAGAATGTAGTCACGATTTGGATAGAACCATTTCTTTACCGCTTTTGTCTCTGTGAGGGATTCTTCATGAATAATTTCTTACAGAAAATTCATACCTTTTATATATATGTGAGTTATATGAAAAAGAATCTGCAGTTGAATTTGTTTCATTGGGTTTCGAATTGGGATTTCTTAGGAGCGGTTATTTGAGATGTTCTTTGTCATATATATATATATATATATATACACACACACACACACACACACACACACACACACACACACACACACACACACACACACACACACACACATATATATATATATATATATATATATATATATATATATATATATATATATTAGGTTGCTGCATAATTATTGCGGCTTCTTTTCAATAATTATTCAACAAAACAAAAACAATAACACCATTTTACAAAAACATTTTTAAATGATTATTCCGGAGCATATTCACCATCTACTTCAGTTTCTGCTTGGCATTTTGTTTAAAATTGCGTTTTGCTTAAATTTGCGTTTTGCTTAAATTTTTCTGTTGAATAGAATTTATTGAAAAAAAGCCGCAATAATTATGCACCAACCTAATATATGTATGTGTATGTGTGTGCGTGCGTGTCTGTATGTAAAAGTTTGCACGTACGCAAGCAAGAACAATCAAAGCGGTTGTTAAAATGATGCGAGAGTAGCGATGAATCGATAATACGAGCGCTTTTTAATGTGAATGTTTGATGCAGAAAATAATGAATTTGAGAGAAACAGAAGAATATTACCAAAAATTTATCTTGATCATTAGTTTAATCAAGTTTGGAAATTTTATAGTGTCTAAATAAATACTTATATTTGTGTAACTGTGTGCATGCCTGTTCGCTATGGTTCTTCATTAATGCTTTTTTTTAGAACAAATTTACGAGTTTTTCTGATAAATAAAGTTGGTAGATAATCCCGATTTTTGATCCAGAGTTTATACGGAATCGCAAAATTGGGAATCAATATTTATCTTTGAAATGAGCTGTCGATTTGTTGTCTGTTTCTCTTAGCCTCGAAATATAAGAGAATACTAATAATGTGTATGTCTATGCGAATAAATTCGTGTCTTGTAATTATTTGTCGTAGATCCAATATAGGATTTTTGTATCGAATATCTCAGCGTGGCATACCAAACAAATCGCTAAGCATTTGCTCTTAAGAGGGCAGTTATACGGAACAAAACAGCTGCATCCAGGTTTAGTGTTGAAGATATCGCTGAACGGGATTCATGGATCTCTTCCATAGGGCCCTCTTAACGCTTTAACATTCTAGAACGCTGTTCTAACTCACTATCTTCTGAGTTTGTTAGATATCCAACGGGTACTATGACAAATGTTAAGACTACTGCTGTAGACAATCAGCAGTTTCGCATGCGTCACAGAAATAAGTATTACTTAGGTGATCGTATGAAGCGGACACTATTTCTGCTATAGGTTTGTAAACCTATCATCTGGATTCAATCCGTGTTGTACGAGATTTAGTCATTCTTCCGTATCGATTTAATCTTTCCCAAATATTTGGCCTTGTGAGAAACAATTATTAATAGAAGAATTACATCAAATAAGAGAAGTGAGATTATTTTCATTACATTTTTCTGGACTTTTTTCTCTCATTTTATTCATTTTGAGTAATTGGATTAATCCATTAATTAATAGCTATAGCAAAGTTTATTATTTTTTTATTTGTGTGTGTTATTTGTTTCGTGAAATGCAATTTGTTAAAGTTCGTTTTGCGTTTCGAATACAACAACGCAACATGCAATGCGTGATAGTTAACCAGTTAACATAATGCATTTACAGGCTTTATAAAAATCAGCGAAGACAGTTTAGCGTGTAAAGTAGGATTCAATATTAAGAATCGTGATTAATTAAATTATGTTGACAATGCAAAAATCTGTACGCACTGGTTAATGAGTTATGCCTTAGAATATAACTATTGCACTTTTTGAAATTAAAAACAAAACAAAAAAGACCCATCAAACACAAATGATAATTTAGTACGGCAGAGCATTTGGCATTTTGTGCTAAATTAAACCAATACAGACTTGCACACACACACACACGCACACACATACACCTCCCCACACACAAGCACACACAGACACGTACACACACACACGCATACACACACAAAGAAACAAACATTTGTATAAAAAATTATATATGCGTGTGTGTGTGTACGTATATACATATATACACAATGATATAAAATATATATCCTTATATACATGTAAAAAGAGAAGGCAGACTAAAAAGTTAAGTGTGTATACATACACACATATACACACACACAAATATATATATATATATATATATATATATATATATATATATATATATATATATATATATATATATATATTGTACATAATGATAAATGAGTAGACTTATATATGAAGTATATATAGATTCGTACAATTATATATAATATGTTTTAATGCATTTAATTGCTGCATTATTATTAGATATGTGTAACTGTACAAAACACACACACACACACACACACACACACACACACACACACATATATGTATATATATATATATATATATATATATATATATATATATATATATATATATATATATATATATATGTATATGGAAAAACGAGAAATTAAAATGAATAAACGATTATCTAATGAACTTCATTAGCTTACTGCTGTTTCCCCTACGAGATGCGGTGAACGCCTCATATAATATAAATATGTTGTGTGCATACTAGAGTATATAAGTTATCAGTATATCTAGGTTGCTAAGTTGTGAGACCTTCCTATTCCTTTTTAGTTTCCATTGGTTTCATGCATTATACTTTCTGTCCATAATTGCTGGCTATATACTAGAGCAACCATTTCATTCATTTCTCATTCCATCAAACGTATCTTTAAAACCTGTCTACAGATTTTCGACTTATGCTTTCTCACCTTTATCACATCCAAACTTATGACACATACACATTACATATACAGATGCCGAAATTTATATCTGAAAATATAAGTACATCTATCTATCTATCTATCTATCTATCTATCTATCTATCTATCTATCTATCTATCTACCTACCTATTTGTCTCAACACAGTCACATATATTGTCACATGCACATAATATATATATATATATATATATATATATATATATATATATATATATATATATATATATATATATATATATATATATATATATATATATATATATATATATATACATATATACATTTCTGACTTTGTAAGTGAAACTGTGTATTAGTGAACATATATGTACAATTCATCCGAATATTCCATTTATTACCTATATTACAATACCTAAATATAATTCTAGTCTTAGAGAATGCATTCACTTAATGTTACACCTTTCACTCTCGACCCTCTACTATTATTTACTAGACCCTTTTGTGTAAATTCGGAAATCTTATCTGGATAAAATTTAATTTAACTCTGCTACATTTGTCATAAAATCTTAAAATGATGTATACTTTGATCAGTGGTGTTCGCATTTCGACTCTCTCTATCCTCTGAAATTTCCCCCCCCCACTCAAAAAATTAAATGTTTTTCAGCATTTATGGTAGGAACAGCAGGAGGTAAATCTATGTTCATTAATGTTATACGATGAGAAGTCCTTGTGACTGTAGAAACTTTTAAAAGCGATGAAGAAATATTTACAAAGCTGTCTATAAAATCTATGGTAAGTTTAGAAATTAAATTAATACACATTTTTTGTCTCCTTATCATTCCCGTAACTTAAAAAAATAAATAAAATAAAAGATATGTTATAGAAGAATTTTATTTGCTGAAATGTTATAGCAATTTCAATTGAATAATCTTAACAGAATTTAAATTAGTAACCAAGTAAAGAATTGGAAAGAAGAATGATTTTTATTTAGTTTTCCGTAGCGTCAAATCGGTGAACAAAATTCTCGCCAATAACAGCAAACATCTTATGTAATATATATATATATATATATATATATATATATATATATATAAAGCACGTAGAGACAAAGTGTTATTTTTCGCATTTATCAATTATGAGTTGTTTTCAAGCACTGCTTGCAATAATTTTGGATTTTAAAATGAAATGGAATTAAAGCGACATTAATCCATACCAATATATTTTCGCGACACTTTGGAGGTTTCTTGTGAGAAAACGAGAGGAATTGATGACTTTTGTGACAAGTGAATCACTTATGGTCAAGTAACTTGGCCATCCATCTATCCAGCCGACCAACAAACCTACAAAATCTAACCAGTCAGTGAGAGTCAATGAACGACATGTTTTACTTTCTCTTCATGGCATAATAAACTCTTGCATTGGCAAACATATCTTGCAGATTGTAGTAGGTTCTATACAAAGGCTAACCAAATATAACGTCAATTTTTTTTTTCCAATTAGATAGCAACTTGACAGAAAAATGCCGTCAACACGCCACTAGAAAATCGGGCTTGCTGTCAATGGTAACAATGAGATGTTGCACTCTAACATCTTGTTGTAACTTTAAACTTCATAAGGCATTTTTCTGCGACTGATTCAAGCAATCGTCTTAGCGGAAATTGATTCAATAACATATCCGCCCAGTCCACCTCCTGCAACATTCCATTCCCTCCAACTACACCAACATAATGTCTTGCTATTCACCGGAATCATTTCAAATGCAAGCACTTCTTAAACGCGAGCAATGTCGAAATCTTTAGTAATAGTCAAATAAATACTGGGACATCTCTCTACGTTTGCATAGTTTGTCTCCTTTTTCGTCATCATCAACAATGATACTGTCACGAGTATTATCCTCTTCTCCGTCGTCGACTCCATCGTCATCGTCGTCGTCAGCATGATCACGATGATCATCATCATCATCGGTAGCCTGGCAATCAACATCATAATCAAATATAGCGATGCCATTACCGTTATCGCTAACTTCTCGTTCTTTTTTTTATTATTATTATCATTCGTTGTGTCCATCGTTTACTCGAACGTACGTTACTTCCCCCCCCCCCCCCCCATATTTTATTCTGTTTCATTTTTAGCTAGTTTGCCGTTTATTCTTTAATCTAACGCTCAAGCTGAGGTTCGAATAAACCAGGAGTATATCTTAAAACTTCATGAACTGCATCATATTTTTTAATTTCTTGTATAAATATGATCTATACATAATATTTCTTAAGAAAATGCTATATGTACATTATGTCCAAAGTAGATTGCCTATGTCTTTACGTTTCAGGACTCTGTCCTCCACCGAGAGAGATGACTGAATAAATGTTCATTAGTAGTAGACGAGGGAACATCACCAAAACATCGTATTTCTACTCTACTCAAAGGATACCAATTTATCCAACTTCAAACAAGTCACTTCAACATTTGAAATGACATGAATAACTGCAGAATGAAACTGAACTTATAAATCTCTGGTTTCCTTGTTATTAACGTATTATTTCTTCACTACCGACAACATGCAGCCTCTATAGACACATGGATTTACCGATGTGACGAGCTACTGCATTTGTAAAATAATCTAACTGGAATCTTTCTTCACTCGCGGAAGTTAGCCTGGGTTATTAACCGGTGAAAGTGAATCCGGTGTACATATATTTATATATATATATATATATATATATATATATATATATATATATATATATAAACATACATACATACACACACACACACACACACAGACACACACACACACACACACACACCCCCACACACACACACACACATATATATATATATATGTGTGTATATATATATATATTTATTCTTTCTTTTACTGTTTAACTTGTTTCAGCCATTTGACTGCGGCCATGCCGGGGCACCGCCTTTTAGTCGAGCAAATCACCCCAGGACTTATTCTTTGTAAGCCTACTACTTATTCTATCGGGCTCTTATGCCGAACCGCTAAGTTACGGGGACGTAAACACACCAGCATCAGTTGTCAAGCGATGTTGGGGTGGACAAACACACACACATACATATACAAATATATACATATATACGACGGGCTTCTTTCATTTTCCGTCTACTAAATCCACTCACAAGGCTTTGGTCAGCCCGAGGCTATAGTAGAAGACACTTGCCCAAGGTGACACGGAGTGGGACTGAACCAGGGACCATGTAGTTGGTAAGCAAGCTACTTACCACAAAGCCATATCAGTTAAAATTAAAGATTTGGATCTAAAATTAGAATTTCAAAATCTGAAAGTGCATATTTTATATGTCCTAAGTAGTCTGCCGGTGAAGCACATTCACTCTTCATGGTGACCTGGTGTCATCCGCAATCGGTGCTGGATCTATATTAGCAGAAACTGAGTGTAGTAAAAACAATTGATACGGGAGATAGAGTATACAAGAAAATTTATTCATCACAACGATCGTTTCGACATATCCCGCATCACTCCCTCGCAGGTTATAAACTATGCACTGAATTTTGATGTTCCATGCAGGTTAGGAGCATCTCTTCGTGTGATATATATTCGTTTCTCGCTAAATAATTGACGTTTCGCTCTTAAGCTTAACTAGAGAGCATGTTAGTAGTAGTCGTATCAAAAATACAATGAGGGAGAATGACGAATGGCACGGAATAGATTAATCTATTGATGATATATTAACATGTATTCTTCCTACTATATATATATATATATATATATATATATATATATATATATATATATATGTATTTATGCATATATGTATGCTTATATGTATGTATGTATGCATGTATGTATGTATGTATGTATCTCTCCCATTCTCACTCTCTCTGTATATATATATATATATATATATATATATATATATATATATATACATATATATTTATATGCCTTTATGCGTCTCTCCTCTCTCTCTCTACCTATCTATCTATCTATCTATCTATCTATCTATCTATCTATCTATCTATCTATCTATCTATCTATCTATCTATCTATCCGTCTATAATCTTTTAATTGTGTTACGGAGTGGGCTGCGCCCATGCTAGTCACTGATTTCAAGTTTTCAATCAACGGATTGTGATGAATGCTGTTGACAAAATATACCTCGTTTATTAGAACGTTCGTTAAAGACAGAAAAATCAAACACTACACGAATTGTTAGCAATTTGAAATGGGAAACAAGTGGCGGTAATTTCTGGAAATAAAAATCAAAATAAATACAAACCTGAATAATACATGCTTTTACGAAAGAACAACCGGATCATTGTTTCGGAAGCTGTTTATGACCGAAGATTTTCGATTTGTCTTACTCAGCAGCTTTTCAATAGTAGCCTTTGATCAATTGTTATATTTTAACAAATCTCATAAGAATTTAGTACATTCTCTCTCTTTCTCTCTCTCTCTCTCTCTCACTTTCTCTGGATATATATGCATACATACACACATATACACATACATATTACAGACATTCACACAATCATAACCCCACTTACACACAAACACGCGTGCACACACGGACACGCGTGTATATACTTTCATTGTTCGTCGTCATCGATTAGACAATAAACACATAAATATAATCATATATATATATATATATATATATATATATATATATATATATATATATATATATATATATATACATATATATATATATATATATATATATATATATATATATATATATATATATGTATGTGTGTGTGTGTATGGGTGTGTGTGTGTGTATGTATATGTATATATAGGCATCGCACACAATCACACAAACTGCATACGTATGCACACGGGATAGTCTATTTAGGAACGCTGACAGAAATATGAAATCAAAAGAAAAGGAAACTATTTGTGAAAAAATTTAGGACACGCCTAAATAAAGATGGAATGAGTCATTTATGGATTCTTGTCTTGTGGAATGATTTCCAAGTATTCCTAAGTGTCCCCTACACGCGCACACACACATACACACACACATACACACACACATACACACACACATACTCACACATATATATGGATATATATATACATATATATATATATATATATATATATATATATATATATATATATATATATATATATATATATATATATATATATATATATACATGTATATTTGTGTGTTTGTGTAATCATAGGATTTTGTGTTGTGAATGATTTTTGTTCTGTTTTGTTCTACGTTTTTCTTCTTCGCATTGTTTGGTCTCTTGAAGAATATTATTATTGTATTTTCAATAAATCTATTTGCTTCATGCTTCTTTATTGATTCTCATGAGAAAGGAATTTTACGAAGTGATATTTCATTAGGAATTGTTTTAACATACGTTTCCGTCGGATCCCACTTTATCACATTTTTTCTTTATTAATTTATGTATTCATTTATTTTACATTATTATCTTTGTCTTGGTGTTATTATTATTATTATTATTATTATTATTATTATTATTATTACTATTATTATTATTATTATTATTATTATTATTATTATTATTATTATTATTATTACTATTATTATTATTATTATTATTATTATTATTAATATTATTATTATTATTATTATTTATTGATTTGCTATTCTCGGCTTTGTTTTATTTTTATCCTTACTAAGCATATTATTGTTGATAGAAGTGGTTATTTTAGCTTAATATTTGTTGTAGCTGCTTTTGTCAGTTTTTCTGCTGTTGTTGTTTTTGTTGTTTCTGTTTTTGTTATTGTTTTCTGTTGTTGTTGCTGTTATAATTGTTGCTGTTTAGCTTGACAATGTAGGCTATATTTACTTTTCGCACATTTTCATTCCAGTCGCCGTCTAACAATAACCGTCGATGCTTGTTGATGTTGATAATGACGGCCATGACGAAGATGATGATGATGATGATGATGATGATGATGATGATGATGACAACGATGGGTATAACGACTACGATGGGTATAACGACGATGAAGGCGACGATGATGGCGACAATATTGAAGGTTTTATTTTCCATTACAATTTCTAAATTCCTAAATCTTTACAATATAAACTGAATTTCTAAGTCTTCCATAAATTCCATCATTGTGGATACGAGGATTGCAAAATAGCATTACTTAGAGTTATTTGTTAGAGTCGTCAGTTTGTTGGATAAAGATGCCTAGAAATATTTCGTTGAAGTCCTTTAAGTACCCAGTTCTAATCCACCTGAAGTAAAGCTGAAGGTAATTTATTTTGCAGACCTCTCTAAATGATAAAATCAGGTCACACTCAAGTACACGAATAGATTGAGTCAAGTATAAACCCACTTACCGTATTGTATCTTTCGATGACGTTATTATTGTTTATCATTGTTATAAAGCTGTTATATTACCAATATTATCAGTCGTTAGTATGCTGGACAGCATGCTTAGCGGCATTTCGACCGCCTTTACCTTCTGAGTTCAAAGAACCAGGAGGTTTAGTTTGTCTTTCATCCTTTCGAGATCGGTAAAATAAGTAACATTTGAGCAATGGGGTCTATGTAATCACTACCAAATCCACTCACAAGGCTTTGGTTGGCCCGAGGCTATATTAGAAGATACTTGCCCAAGGTGCCACGCAGTGGGATTGAACCCGGAACCATGAGGCTGGTTAGCAAGCTACTTACCACACAACAACTCTTGAACCTACATCATTTATATATATATATATACATGCATGCACACACACACACACACACACACACACACACACACACACACACACACACACACATATATTATTCATGTATTCCTCATTGTGAATAAAATCCAAGTGGAATTAGATTCATGTAACATTAAGAATTTAATATCAAGAATGATCAAACAATGATGTTATGTAAAAATTTTAATTAAACATTTGAAACTTTAGAGTAATTTTGTCGTTCTTAGTATCTTACAGGTGATTTACGAATTAATTGTACACGTGTAGTTCACAAGAAATTTAGTTAAATGAGACTAGCGATTGCTTGTATGCTTGGGTCGCTGACAACTTTTGTTATTATTCGTATCGGAATAAATATTTGCATTGTTTGGTTTCGTATTTTAAATACAATCGAACTTTTTCGTTTCGTGTTCCATTTCTTACTTTATATATTTGTGAGTTATGCTGGGTATAACTGTTATCGTATATTCGAAAACGGCAGCAGAATGTATTTTTGATCTCTGTTTGAGAACATCGGAAGTAGTATCGATAGAATAGTGATATCCACCTGGCGGCTGACGAAGTAGTTTTTCCGATTGTGTAATGCTTTCATTGATTGAAGTTTCCACACGATGTGACTGTCCTCTTTCATTTGCTTGGTGTACCTTGGAAAGAGCAGATTCTTCTGCATTTGCATTTGGTGTAGTGTCAAGCAGAGATTAGATTTAAATTTTAGATTTCTGTGATAATATCGTAACATAACTGATATAGTTGTTTAATCATTATAACGCAGTTATATGTGAGATATAAGGCATACACACAAGTATTCATTTTATATACTAGTTGTACATAAACACAAACGTATACTTTTAAATTTTATATACATATGTATGTGTGTTTGTATATTGTTATAATCAAAGATAAAATCTAGCCAGCATGTAAAAACCATAAAGGTAACAATTAATACAAAATACAAATGTGGTAAATACTGTAGTACTTAGACCCATTTGGCGTCTACTTGAGGCATTTTGGCTTTACTCATTAGTGCCCTTACTTATATATAAGGGAATTGTTTATATATATATATATATATATATATATATATATAACTGTATATAAGTCGATACAAATTGTTGGCATTTTGATGTTTTAATAATTGTTTATTTTATCTTATATTATGTTATGTTATAATATAAATAAATTATTCAATTGTTTCTCTCTATTTAATTTTAATTTTATTTTATATATATGCGACGGGCTTCTTTCAGTTTCCGTCTACCAAATCCACTAACAAGGCTTTGGTTGGCCCGAGGGTATAGTAGAAGATACTTGCCGAAGGTGCTACGCAGTGGGAATGATCTCGGAACCACGTGGTTGGGAAGCACGCATCTTACCACACAACAACTCCTGCGCCTATATCCTTTATATATATATATATATATATATATATATATATATATATACATACATGCATACAAACACACACACACACACACACACACACACACACACATATATATATATATATATATATATTATTTATGTATTCCTTATTTGTCGTGAAACAAAATTACTCTGCAGAATATTATTGCGGATATGTGAAGACATGTATTTATTTTTTCATTGAACTTTTCGAATATCTGCTAGAACGGGACTAAATAAAAGTAACGATTAGAAAAGCGGGGTAAAAGAAACTAGGCCTGAAACTCGGGATATTAGTTAGGAAACCCACTTCCCTTGAAAGAAAAAGAAAAAAGGAAAAGGAAAGAGACAAATACTGTCAAAGAATTATATCTTTGATATTACGTTATTGTGAAATCAGTGAAAATGTTATCGTTCGCTTTACTCAGTCTGCTGTTTGTCAAAGCACAAAAGGGAAATATAGTTCATGTAAATATGCAATACTTTTTGTATACCTTGCAGTCAGTATTTGGGACTGTGTGACTGTGAGCATCTTTCAACAGAATTGTATATTTTCAATGCGCATCTGTCTGTACACACACACACTCACTCTCTGTCTCTGTCTCTCTCTCACACACAGGCACACACATACATATATACGCAATCATTCTAACACACATTTATCACACACATTTCCAGACAAAAGTATAGTGATATCGTGAATATGTAATATAGTCATGGTAGAGTTCAGCAATCGCTATTCCGCATCTATTGTTTTAAAAGTTTATTTCTTCAAAATCTCTCTCACTCTCTCTCTCTCTCCCTCTCTCTCTCTCCCTCTCTCTCTCTCTCTCTCCCTCCCTCTCTCTCTCCCTCGCTCCCTCTCCCCCGCTCTATCTATCTATCTATCTATCTATCTATCTATCTATCTATCTATCTATCTATCTATCTATCTATCTATCTATCTATCTATCTGTGTCAGTTTATGCGTTTCTCAGCCTGTCTCTAGATCTATCTATTTCTCAAAATGTAAAACAATTTTATATGTCATGTTCTGGATTCAGAGATTTAATTTTGGTAGCATAGATGCAGAAGTGATATAGATGAAAGCTGCCGTAACAGAGAGGGTACAATAGCAAGTTCATGTCTTTGGACAACAGGGGAATCAGACATGTTCCTTGTATAGAGTGTTTAGGTGATGACACAACTACTCTGATATGAATCTCACGTTATTTTCAAATATTGCTGTTCAAAAAAAACAAAACAAAACAAAAAAACTGAAAGAGCTCATAAAATTAAGCACATATGTATACATACATAGATTGTTCGACACATATATACATGCACACATACACGCACAGAAAAGCACACCTATATAAGTGTATATACATATATATATATATATATATATATATATATATATATATATATATATATATATATATATATATATATATATATATATATATATATATATATATATATATATATATATATATATATATATATATACATATATATATATATATATATATATATATATATATATATATATATATATATATATATATATATATATATATATATATATATATGTATACATATATATATATATATATATATATATATATATATATATATATATATATATATATATTTAAACGTATTTAAAACAAATCCACTTTAAAAGAGATACTCTAACAAGCATATGTTTGATACAAGGATGTGTATGTTTTTCTGTATATATGCTTGTGCGTGTATCTGCGTGTGCTTATGCGACTTAGAACGAATAAATGTATATAGTCTATGAAGGTAACGTGCCCATGCTCTTATACAAATGACATACGTATAAGTACACACACACACACACACACACACACACACACCGTTAAGTTTTACAAAAAAATATATACACACAAATATAGAATACTGTAATTTATCTCCATGACATTCTAAAGAAAATAAACTTTTCAGACACTGAACGAAAGATAACAATCTCGAAATACATAATTAGCCAGAACATGAACATGTCGCAAAACAAGAAATTCACAAAAACAAAAGTGGTAAGATTTAGCTCTCGGTATGATGAAGGAATGTTAATAGTAGTCACTGTGTGTAGTGTATATGTTTTTATTTCGTATGCAAAATTATAATGATGGCCAGAAATTAAACTTATGTAAAACAAATAAGCAGCATTAAATAATAAGCTTTATTTTTCTTATATGATAGATAGAAGAGGAAAAGTTTCCAGTGAAAGTCACCTGGAAGTTTCATTGACACTTTTAGCTAATTCTCTCGTATGTGTTGTGGATTATTTGTGTATTTAAGCGTGCGTGCGTGTATGCTCAGAAATATATATAAGCTAAAGACCAGTTCAACTATGTCTGGGATGTAATTGGAAAGGTAAAGCTTCAATTGTTCTCGAAGGGAAAAGAATTATATCTCGCTTACGAAAAAAAGATGTTAAAACACCACAGTAAGCTCAGAGCGCCCTCTATTTTGGTGATCGATGCATTTAGAAATCTTTGGGGGTCTTGAGTACTAAATACCAATAGAGCGAAGTTTCATTCATCATAAATCAGCAAATATATTTCACTGATTGTGTGCAAAAATCACCAGGTCGAAACAAATACGTAAGTACATGCACAAATCAGTGATGGAATGTATTCAAACTTAAGCGAGATGTTTTTCTCCGCGATAAACTGCAGTGAAAAAATCACAAGTTTAAGCCTTTAGTTTGTATACTTGCCGTCATTGCTTCGCTCGTTTACTTACGTTTTTATAAATAAAGGTTTAAATAAAGGTTGCCGCTTAGAGACCTAAATCATGATTTAAATTGGACATTTCCAATTAAAATTCATCTGAATACATTTGATGTTTAAAAGACTGAAACGCGAGATATAAATGAAGTCGTTGTGTTGGGTGGTTTTGTACGGGGTTCCAGGAGTACATACTCTGATTACAGGAAATGTTAAACTTAGGTGATGTACGAAGGTTTACCTGGCTCTCGTACGTAGTCGATATGACTATAAGTAAAATGTGGAATCTATTAAAAAGTACTACAAACACAATTTATTTTTCTGTGAATTGTGCTCAAACCATTACAGACTTTCAATATTTTGTTTCGTCTCATAAACAACAATTCTCAAGAGTCTTTTATCTTTGGATGATTTCAGAAATAATGGAAACCTCTATAAATCATTAAATAATAAAGATTACAAACAAAAAAAAAACCGTTTATGACATATTGATGAAAGAATTAGTTTACTAATGGCTTGTCTAATAGGTGAATGGCCATAATATGAAGGTAGTACAATGACCGTATATGATCGGTCAACAGTCATATATAGGTTACGAAGAGTTTATAGTTCTTTTGAATAATGCTTTTTTGTTTTTCAGTGTGTAACTGCTTGTGTTCGGATAACTCTCACATACTATTGACTAGGAATTCTATCGTACCTTAGAATGGAATAATGATACTTCTTGAGTCACATAGACCCTTTTTTCCGTGGTGTGTATACTCTCCACCGGAATAGAACGCCGGTCCGCCGCAGGATTACTCGTCTTTTGTCTGGTGAGTAACCTGGAGCAACCTGAAATAAAGTGTTTTACTCAGAACACAACGCGTCGCCGGGTCTAGGAATTGAAACCACTCTATTACGATCATGTATCCAACACCCTAATCATGAAGCCACGTGCGTTCATCTTAGAGTAACATGCATAAATATAAAACATTTACTTTTATGCTTGACGGCGTATATCAGTGTAACAGTGGCATATTTGTGTAACTTAACATTTAATATAATGCAATACATTTTGAAGTCTGCTACATGATTTCGTGCGTGACGAAATGTGTTGCTGCATATTGTATATATTCTTTTTTCTCTGAGCGTAAACCGAATACAATCTTGGTTTTATTTTTGCCAAGTTTTCCTGAATTTAAAAAAAGGAATTCACACACACACACACACACGCACACGAATATGAATATGAACATTATGCATACGCACACACAAACGCATCTATATGTGATTAATTATTTATGCATTGTATAACAGTATCTTTGTATGTTGAAATGCAATTTTTCAATCTATTATTAAAATCATGGAGCTTTGAATTATGGAGACTGGAAAGGTACAAGGATGTACATAATCTAAGCCATTACACTTGGAATATCATAGAACAATTGAAAAGAAGTAAACTCTTCTTATTTATTCATTCAGTTTTCAAAGATTGGTGGTATATACGGCTTATTCCGGTTTAAATTAAATATCGTAGCAAGATGACATTAATAGTTTGCATGAGACCCGAAGTGAATGCACGATTCACTTCGACTGAATTATCGAAATCGTACTTATTATCTTATGGGTATTATTTTCAATTCTCATGTTACATCACCTGGACATACTGCTGGAATTCCGCTGTCCAGATAAAGAAAGGGAACGGTGAATTGCTGACGGGATTCAGTGATAATACGTGTTTATTACGATGGCATTATCTCTTGCGTGAACATATATGGCGGAACTGCTTTCCGAGCATAGAAATAATGACAAACAGCTATGGAATCCACAAGACAATTGGAGGAAATGTTATAAAATGACTGCTTGTGAGCTGAAGAGCACCGAATGTGAACCACGAGTAACGTAAAACAATGCACGATCCTTAACTATTCGTAGTTCATAATAAATTAAATGTATAAATTTCAGTAAATTGATAAATCATTCCTGATAAATTGTATGCCATGCCTTATAACGTCAGAATTGCTTTTTAATTCATATCTTTTCGACGTAATCACTAAGCGTTTAAAAATACTTGGACGCAGACAATCTGGTCGCCAGTTCAGCACCTTGAACTCATATTTGTTATTCACACCTCCTATAAGGTATCTAATATTCCTACGACCGAATTGCCCTTAAACCTTCTCTGTTCAGCCAGGGCGATGGTCTTTCTGGAATTTCGTCTCTGTCATGGCTTTTTTTGCCTGTTGCTGTGGACGTACACACTTCAAGATAAAAATTAACGACTCTGATTCTATCATTCTTAGGCGCCCCTGTGAAGGGCATGGATACAGCTGATTCTTCTAGATCAATCCAATAATATCATCCGTATTGTTTATATAGCTTTGTTATTGCTAGCAGTGAATGATAGATAATAGGTAAACTGTTCACCTATTCTAAAGGCTGCACATAACTGGAATACATTTATATTTCTAAATTTAATATATTTATATAAAGACATAAACTATAGCGAAGAGGAAGTAAATTGCGAATATTTGGCAGTAACCCAATAAACACATTCAAACCGAAAACAACAGAAATGGGTATTTGATGTCTTGTTTACATATAATTCCATGCCTTCAAATTTCCCTACAATCAAATATTGTAATATCGACTAACTTATAACAAAATCTCGTGAAGTTTTAACATGAATGGAATACTGTCGTCTTCAGAAAAGAAAAAAAAAGGAAAGAAAAAATATAAAGCCCCGGATATTTTGTTTGACGCAAATACAGCTATGTGACATGTATCAATCACTTACGTGCATAAAGGAAGTATACATCAGAACAAATCGAAAATTATACATTTATGTCACGAAGTTAGATCATGTCTAAACATAGTACTTATTATGCACGTAATATTTCAGTTCGTGATATGTAATATAATCAATTTGATTGTGTAAGTAAGAATGAAAGTAGGTATTTTTGATAGAATAAACCAAGCATGACATACAGTAAGCAGAGAAATAGATAGATAGATAGATAGATAGATAGATAGATAGATAGATATATAGATAGATAGATATAGATAGATAGAGACTAACAGACAGATAGTCAGATGTACAGTGGGAAGTGAGAGAAATGCAGACAGATAGAGAAATAGTATCTAAGTATGAACTTTCGAGATGATATACCTCAAGGTCTTCTATTAAGCATGGACTTGGGTGAAAACTGTCCAGTTTTGAAACCTCATATATGTATTGTATGTCGATATGTGTACGGAGAAATTTCATCAGTGTATTTCGTCTTTTAATTCCAATTTCGTATTGCCATGAGAAATCCGCAGTCGATCAATTGAATGATCGACTGCTAGCCACTAAACCATTTTTTAATTCTCTCTGTTCATTTTCTCGTGTTACTTTCTGTTGAAGAGCGTAGGCTCGAAACGTAAAAGACTTTCTCACCTTCCCGAGCGTTAGACTAATACACCTGTGTGTTGTTTACACACCTGTTTCCGTCTTCTGTTTTTTTTTTGTAAATTCCATCTATATATATATATATATATATATATATATATATATATATATATATATATATATATATATATATTTCTATCCTTCCTTAATACCGGTTCCCATATGCTGCTCATATCTGCAATATGTCTGCTTAGGAGGTTGTTGTGTTCTAGCATATGTGCTGCTTCTATTAGTTTTCGTATTTTCCAATGGTGTTCTCTGTCTATTTAACTTCATACCACAGGAGGAGCTGGTCTCCATTTTCCATACATGATCAGCTATACCCGATTTATCAATATCTCCTTGTGTCACAGCTTTGCGATGTTCGTCTACACTTATGTTGATGGGGCAGCATTTTTCGCCTTTATATGACCTATCACAGCTGTATGGGATGGAGTACACGAAGTCTTTGGTAATATTCTCTTCTATTGGTGGTTTTACTCGAAGGAGATATGTGCGAAGTGTTGTATTACTCTTGAATACGGTCCTGATGTGATGTGGGCTGCATATCTTTTGTATCTTTTCGGAGAGGCCTTTCACATAAAGTAGACAGACTATGGACAGCTTATTGGTTTCATCCGTCAAATGTAAATAATGTAAATAACGTACATAATTCCTCATCTCTTAAATATAGAACAGATATATTTATTGTTTCGTAGAAATTAGGAAGAACATATTTTGGTAAAAAGGTAGTTATGTTTAGTAATATTACTAGTATATTATTACAAACGATATAGAAAACTCGAGCAGGTAATTGAATATACTGTAAATGGTATAATGTATGTAGAAATAAACAATTAATTTAGATTATACACGGTACAATACTCAGTTTTATATCTTCGTGTCGTGTATTATGGACTAAAATCTCCTCCGGTGCTGAATAAATAAGTTCCGATGAACTAGATTCCTTTCCTCTCTATTCGTACTGTCGATTGTCGCCATGTAAGAAAAAAAAAAGAAAAAAACATTTTTTACATCGCTAATTTAAACGCCGCAGAGGCTTAAAGATTTTCACACAATTTTGTTCTGGAGTACTTTTTTTGTTTTTAAATTGTGAGTCGAAGCTAATTTATTTTAATTATTTTGCTATGACTGAAGGTTTTGTTGAAAAAAGCCATACAATCCAATTTGCCCTGCAGGTTTCTTCATTTCTACTCCGCTGGAACTCTAAGTTTTGGCTGAATTTCATGCAAGTTTCATAGAGCAATAGTCATGCTACGTGAGAAGTCACATTGCAATCCAGTTTCAATTTTTAGATTAAATATATATGTTATAACTTAATAATTCAGTTAGTCACATGTTACATATATTCTCTTCTAGTCCAGGCACAAGGCCCGAAATTTTTGGGAAGGAGGCCAGTCGATGAGATCAACCTCAGTACACAACTAGTACTTAATTTATCGACCCTGAAAGGATGAAAGGCAAAGTCGATCTCGGCGGAATTTTAATTCAGAATGTAAAGACAGACGAAATACCGCTAAGCATTTCGCTTGGCATGCTAACGTTTCCGCCAACTAGCTGCCTTACATTTTACATATATTAAAATCAAAAACATATGAAAAGCAATCTGTTTGAATTACCGTACCCCTAAATTATATATATTAATCTTATATACCATCAGACAATCATATATAGCGAATAGACAAAACCAGCTTTAATTATCGGTTAAGCAAGAATTAGCATTTAAAAAGAAAATCTGATGGACGTGTCATATTTAATAATTTACTTAGCAGCATTACGTTGACATAAGCTTTACATACATCATTTTTGTGTTTCTATACTATTCCACGCCTTAAAAATTATATATTTATTAATTTCGACCATATGTTGTGTAATTTCGGTAAGGATTTATAAGATATAATTAATAGAATTTCTACCTGAATGAATTAGGTTTGAATTAATTACTCTTGATGCTGCCTTGAGAAACAATGGACATTTGTTAATCTGAATTTCCGTGTCGGCTGTGCTTAAATAAAGCATCAATTTGATCGGATGAATGTGGTGAAAGTTGTCAGGAAGCTTTTGGCGAAGCAAATGCAGCACCTCGTATTTATTGCTGGCTAACACAATTTTAGTATTTGTATGTCAATGATATGATTGATAGAAAAAGAAAACAAGGCATGAATGCCTTAACTTAGGATGTCCTCTGGTCATATAGGGAATTCGCAATTCAAATGATTTAGAAAGTGTCACCTAAAGGAGAGTGTATCGCCAGATGGAGATTGATGTTACAAATACATGATTAACGTTGAAGTTAGATACGACATATGTATGAATATATATATATATATATATATATATATATAACGTATAATATATATAATATATATACATATATATATATATATATATATATATATATATATATATATATATATATATATATATATTATATATGCATAATATATACTTATAATATATTTACATAATATATATATATAACATATATATATATATATATATATATATATATATATATATATATATATATATATATATATATATATATATATATGTATATATATATATGATGTCTTGAGCTAACTGGATCCTATAAAGGAGCTGTTGTGGTAGCAGACCACGAAACATGGTTGAAATTCCTGCATATCTATATCCGTATCGATATCTATATATTTACATATATATATATAATATATCCACATATACATATACACATATTTATACACAGGAAAATGAGTGTACACACGCGCACACATAAATGTGTTTGCGCGCGCACACACACACACACACATACACACACACACACACACACACACACACACACACACACACACACACACATATATATATATATATATATACATAATTTCATCATCTAATCGTCTTTCCCTATTAACACCTTCATTTTTCTCGTTCATTTACTCTGTAATCGGCTTAAGATTTAACATTAATCTCTTTCTCAAACAAACAAATAAAATAATAAATAAAAGAATAAATAAATAAATACATGGAAAAAGGAAAAATTAGACAAATTCTCCTCTCTGTAAAATATTAAAATCATTATTGCCTGCTGCTTAAGGCATAAAATTAAAATCCATATTTCTCAACAGGAGAGAAAAAAAAAATCATTAAATTTTAAAAGTATAGTGCGTTGCTTAAAATACAAGTACCAGGTTTTTTTTTTCATTATTTCTTTAACATTTGTGTGTTTTTCATTCTTTCTGTGTTTGCATTACATCAAAATTGGCACAAATTGAAAGCTGAAGTGGAAATTAAATCGAGATTTTGTGTAACACCCATCAGTAATATGATAATAATAATTTCTCTTACGTTGCATAGTTGTCTTTCCAGTCAACTGCAATTTGATCGGTAATTTTAATGTTTCCAGGTTAATATGTGCTGGTCAGTTAGCTAGATAACTAAACTTGTACTGCTATTACTGATCCTGCTGCTGTCGATGTCGAAATTGTTGTTTGCTGTAACTTGCTACAATTTTAAGCGCAATTTTTAAGCACTTGCATATTTTAAGACTGTCTTTAGAAAAAAATACTAGTCTATGGCAGCATTTCATTTAACTTGGCAACTAGCAAATATCGTTGATTGTCTTGGACGCGTTAACCCATGTATTAGCAGAGTAAAGTACAGAATGTGGAAACTAGAGAGAGTATTGTACCAGTACATGGTTGAAGAAACCGGACTAACAAGAAATATCTTCAAATTAAATGCCTTGTCCATAAGTATAATGCACCACCTGTCCCAAAATTGAATACACGAGCTTATGATTATCATCCAATCACACAAACTATTTTTGTTACGCAACTGCATTCGTTACTGGAATAATCACACGTAAATTAGTTACTGAGGAGGTTGACTTTGGATAAGTTTGTATGCCGTAGTGAGAAGAGAATATTTTAGAACTAACTCTTTATCTAAGAGAAAAGAATTATTTCCTCTAACACGAAGAAATTATTCTGACAGGTATGGTTCCTCATTTCTTCACCATAGATGAATATATCCAATCCCATGTATGTCACCCTATCAATTTTACTGCAGTTACTGTGGCGAAAGAAATTCTCTCTTATGGTAACAAAAACTTCTAAAATGACTATATCTGTCCAGTGCTGCCACCTGTCGGATTCCCAGACATCTGTATTTCTAGAATCTTAGCCGCATCAATGAGAAATACTGCAGAGACAACTCTGGGCTGACATAATCAAGTCGTGACTTTACCTAAAATACATGGTAACTGCATTGAATTTGTGTTTAGCAGTTGAAATATACCTAAACCCTGCTTTGTGTCGATATTTCTGTAGTTTTCACGATCTTAACCATCCACTGACACAAATGAGTCAATGTTGTTGAGTGTATTTTATTTAACACTAAAGCTTGACTAGGTCTGTACAGAGTTGCCTCTCTTCGGTATTCCCCATTGATAACGACTAAGAAGATAGAAACATCAATGTCTGGGAGTCCGACAGGTGGACAGGCATGATAATTTTGGACCTTTTTTACCATAAGAAACAAGATTTTCTTCATGGTAACTGCAGCGAATTTACCTTTAGCAGTTGAAATGTGTCACAGACATAGTTAACATAAATTAACCTAAAGTTCGCTCTGGCGAAGTCGGGCTCACGATCGTATGATCATGTTTTTGATGGCTGGCCCGAGATATGTTCTGTGTCCTTGAGCAAAGCAATCCAGTTGGCTCCAGACTACTTACCTGAAGACGAGTACAAGCCTGGAGCTAGTGCAGCCTCGTTTCACATTCTAAATGTCATATACTGAATGCTCCATTGTAATATGCGTGGGAGTATTAAAACTGCGTGTATAATTGTACGCCATTATATTATATCATACTTATTCGCCAGTGATACTTATGGTTTCCACTAGGACATTCACCCGATATGCTGAAGGAATATCATTTTTTAATTATGCTGACAATAATGCGAGTGTTTATCAACAACGCCATTAACATGTAACTATTGATGTGCAACTTGGATCAATGGGAAATCGAAATTGTCTAACAATTCCAGTCTCCAATAACTCACGTGGTGATATATAAATGAATGCATACATACACAAATGCATACATACATACATACATACACACACACATACATACATACATATATATTTATATATATATATATATATATATATATATATATATATATACATATATAAATACATATATATATATATATATATATATGTGTGTGTGTGTATGTATGTATGTATGTATGTATGTTTGTATGTATGTATAGCCGTCAAAATATTTAATCTATAAGTGAAACAATATTGTGTGTGTAACAAAATCGATATGTAGCTACGTTAACAATATGAGGTTGATTTTTTTTCCTTCCATTCTTCAGTAACAGGAAAACCGTTACGATTATTCTATGCTAATGAACATATATACATTTAGAAAAGGATTAAATCATTAGTAAAACCTCTGAGTTGGCTCAGCTCAGTTATTGTTGTTATATATTCTAATACTCTTTGTTTCCTAAGAAAAATGAAAACATACATAATCACCTGATGGAAAGATGAGGGAGGGGTAACAGATATTTAATTTCACTTCAACGTTCAGAATAAAACATCTCAGGCTTCTTCACTTAGATGTTGTGGTCTTGGCCTTGGAAAATGATTAACACTGTAGTTCTTGAGCGATACTTAGGATTTGTAGTTACGTGATATTTCGTTATACAGCCATAATACATTATACACTACATTAAATGTTTTTAAGTCAATATCGCGTTCTACTCAGTTAGCAGTGCTCTTTTACATTATATTATACTTTATTGGATATTATAGTTGCATACGGAAATACCATGTACCTACAAGTCATTAGTATTTGCGTACCAGTCTCCAGGAATGCGTTTAATATGTAAATTGGTATATCCAATAGCTTTACACCGCTATATATATAGTGGCTCTGTTAGCAATGTGTCCGTGAAAGATTAATAGGTTAGATGGATGCTTATGAAGGGGCAAAACACCGTGAACTATGGCATATACGCCATATTTTTATCTCCGATCTCATTGTTTCTTTACATCTGACGTTTCGTATATGAAATGCAGCAGCAAAAATCAATGCTGGTTATAATTTCTATAGAATACCTGTAGAAATAACATTAACAAATAAAGTTCTTGAGTGGATTTGGAACGTAGAAGAAATATCCTATGAGAAATATAAATATTCATGAACGCTCTAAAGTCTGTCCAAATGGCAACATCCTGCATGAAATAACAAATGTCTTTGAGCATTTATTCGGATTCTGCGTATGTTTCCTAATACTAGGTAATACTGGGTAAAAATGATTTAGTCGACATAGGATGTACACGAAATAACTAACTATATTACAGTATTATATATAGTGAACGCCGAGGTCTAATATGCCTTTCATCATTTATGTTTAGTTAAAATAATAAAAAAGCTGCAGTTAGTAATTGGGTCGCTGTAATCCACATACCTGCTCCACCGAAACTACTGGCCTTGAACCTAAATTTGAAATCAGTATTGTATTACCTATGATAAGTCAAATATTAAACTACTCTGTGTCTCCATGTTAAACAATGGTTTCAAATTTTGGCACAAGCACAGCAATTTTGGGGAAGAGACAAGTTAGTTAAATGTACAGACGTGTTCAACTGGTACTTATATTGTCGACTCCAAAAGGATGAAATGGAAAGTCAACCATAGCAGAATTTGAACTCAGAACGTCAAGAAACGCGAAACTCTGCTAAGTTTCTTGCCTAGCGTGCTAATGAGTCTGCCATCTCACGTATTCTCTGTGTTAAATAATATGCTAATATTCATATGTAATGTGTGGCTTCCTTATTGCTGCTCTGCCATTGTAACAAAGTCTGTAGAGATACCTGACAGCTGTTCTGCGACCGGCAGCAAATTGTTCTACGTTGTCAGAGGCGTTGCAACGAGGATTATCCTCCACACTTCTCTTGGCAAAGAGAAAGGTCCTATCAGACGGACCTGGTTGAACCGAGGGAGATGATGTGCACACTTTTCCTTCTCTGCTGTATTGCACAATCACTCTTTTAATTGTAGAAAGAATGATCCCAAGGTTTTCTGCGATTTTACGCTATGTCCACCTTCAGAATGACCTACAATACAGCCCCTTTAAAATTCATTTCCAAGGGTCCTTTTGTACATGACATCATTAAGCAGAACCTGAAATATGAAAATGTGAATTAATAAAAAAAAAACAACTTTACAAGTTAGAATAAGTATAAAGCGATGTTTTATGTAGTGTCTATTTACTTCTGTCATGTCTATGTGCGTGTATGTGTGTGTGTAAGTAGTTTTCCTTGCTGCTGACTGATAAATCTAACATTTTTTGAGATACAACCGAATTCAACACAGATATCTCAGAGCAGTCAAGAACAACAATGCTAACTTAAGCTTTAAAACGTACGATTTCCACCATCACAGTGTATTTCTAAGCAAGATCTGTGTTAGTGTCTCATATTTCATAAACCCACAGCCAGGAGGTTGTATCTTGTGAAATAAGACAAGTTTGCATTCATATGCCTTTTAGTATAATGTACTGTCATTAGTATTATGCTACAATACAGCCACAGTTAGTCTTATCCAATAGGATTTGTTACATAATTTTATTATCACTGAATTCGTCTGTCTATCAGCTATGCTTCATACATTAATATATGTATGTAGACATTTGTCCATATGTGTACGTATATGTATATATATTGATTATCATGCTCGAACAAGAGTAAAGGAAAACAGAAATAATGATAAAAATAGGAAAACAAACAATAATATGACATTAATTCATGTCGGTTAAATACATAGATACTAGAAATATTTATTAAAATATACATCGATTGATTGATTCTTCGACATCATCATTCTTCTCTCTGATAATTCTTTTGTGTCATTCGTGCTATTGTAAGCAGACATTATATTATAGGAAATTTATATCGAATACGTCTTCGTGAAAATAGATATTCGCATATTTTATTGTCAAAAGCGGAAAAAATATTCGTAGAAACACACACATGCACACACACATATGCGTGTCCGCATATGTGCGTGTCTGCATGTGTGCGTGTGTGTGTGTGTAGTAAAAAATATAAAAAGAAAACGCTAAGAAACAATGGTTTCCTAGAAACTTTACGAATATTTTTTTTTCTCCTCTTTCAGTTTGTAGTAAATACATTTTTTTATGTGTATTTCTTGTAAGAGAAACGCATAATGTTTCAGAAAGCATAGAAACGCTTTGTCTGGTGACCTATACGAAATATAGGGCCACCGAAATGACAATATAATATATACTGTTAATATAATTGAATTCTCACCAGAAGTAAACTATATGTGAACTGGATAAATGGAGAAGAATCAACTGAAGCTAGAATGGTTATCTGGAATATTGATTTCTTCGAGACTTCGTTTAAGGAGATATTTTGCAATATATGAAAACTGCAAACAATTTAATCCATTAGAGTGCATAACTGGTATAGATATTCTAAAATGCTATAAAATAGGGAGCGATGAATTCCAATGTCGGTTTGATATCTTAGATTGTATTAGTTCCACCTGTAATTACAGACTAACTAGGTGTCGATTTAACAACGGTGTTATACGCTCTGCCACTACGTACAGTAAAGTCGCCAGCTATACCGTCTTCACGATGACCGCGATAACGACGGCCACCACTACTACTACTACTACTACTACTACTACTACTACTACTACTACTACTACTACTACTATTACCATGCGCTCGTGCATGACTATTTCCTTCGACTAAGACATAGGAATGTTATCCATTACACATTTATTGACAATTTTTTATGGCGGCGAGGTGGCAGAACCACTAAACGCGTCGAACGAAATGCTTAGCGGTATTTCGCCCGTTGCTACATTCTGTGTTCAAATTCCGCCGAGGTCAACTTTACCTTTCATCATTTCGGGGTCGATAAAATAAGTATCTGCTGAACACTGGGGTCGATGTAATCTCCCCCATCCATAATTGCTGTCCTTGGGGCAAAATTTGAAATCATCATGACTATTCTTCTTCTTCTTCTTCTTCTTCTTAGCGTATGGCTCAGTGGTTAGAGCGTTGAGCTCACTATCGCGAGGTTGCAAGTTCGATTCCCGGACCAGGTTGCGTGTCGTGTTCTCGCGCAAGACGCTTTATTTCACGTTGCGCCAGTTCACTCACTTGTAGAAATGACTTGCGATGTGACTGGTGCTAAGCTATATCGGCTCCTTTGCCTTTCCCTTGGATAACATCGGCGGCGTGGAGAGGAGAGCCTGGTATGCATGGTCATTCATGACCGAAGTGGGGATTTAGCATATGTTAACGTGCATATGTCAATCGAATACAAATGCTATCGGTAAATTCGTACTTAACATTTGAAATGGTAATTTGATGATAAACGTATAAAAAGAAAGAGTATGTCAAGTTCATGTTGTCGTTTTATAAATGTTGGAATCTTTAAATATCCTTTGCAACATGTTAGTGTCATCTCATAGTTGCTAATTTTACGGGGTGTACACCATAACTGTATAGATTCTTAAGTAGGTTCCCACAGTGCAGAAAACCAGTGCTTCGCAAACAGAAACCAAATACGCTCTTATGACAGTATTATTAACATACAACCATGCACTTTCTCCTCCTACATAAACACAGTTATGAAAATATAGATTGATAATCACAGCAGTGTGAAACTCGAGTAAGGTGTCAATTCAGTTTAAATAAATTATATGTACATACATGCACGCACGCACGCACACACACACACACACACACACACACACACACACACTCACACACACACTCACACGCCTGTTTACCTGTTATGCACGCGTGTTTGCAAGCGAGTTCTTCGCGTTGAAATATTTATTGAGAACTAATATATTTTATATAATCTCCTTTAGATAACTAGGGAAGCATCTATGTAACGAAAACGCTTCCGTTCTCTCTTTGTTGCTTTCACAGAAAGAGACACGCATATTTACCCACCTAATAATCACTCAATCTATCTATCTATCTATCTATCTATCTATCTATCTATCTATCTATCTATCTATCTATCTATCTAGTTATCTATCTATCTATCTATCTATCTATCTATCTAGCCATAAGCGAGACCAGACTCCATGATCCGCGGGCCCTATCGTCCATGTTTGGCAGACAGTTTAACATTTATTTTTCTCCCTGTCTGCCGAGAATGGGCGGTAGTGGCACGGCGGTACTCTTTCGCAAGAGTCTGGATCTCGAAGTAAAGACAGTATTCATAGACCCGGAGGGTAGATTGGTTGTTCTGGATGTCGATGGCAGCGATGGGTGTGCTTTTCGACTCATATCAGTATACGCACCACCTTTAACAGGTAGGCCGGATTTCTTTCGACGTCTAGAAGTATTCCTAGGAACGTCTCGTCCTTTACTTTTAGTGGGGGATTGGAATGCTACCTTGGACACGCATCTAGACTATGTGGGCAGAGATAGGAATAGACGGGGATGCAAATGCCTCAAAGACCTGCTCAGACGCTTTCAACTGTCTGACAGGTACCGACTCGATTACCCGAATGCGCCAATGTGGACATGGACAAACCGCATCGGGTCGTCGAGATCGTATCTAGATAGAATACTGTGTAGGAGAGTAGATAGAGATAGCATAGGGTGTCCACAATTTCACATAGTCAGCTACACGGATCACAAACTTGTGACGTGTACGCTAGACTTAGATAAGACACATAGGCAGGGCTCCGGTTACTGGAAACTAAACGCGTCTTTCCCCTCGAGACCAGTTTTCAGAGACCGGATTAGCACGTTAGTAAAGAGGGCTTTGACAGGAGCCATCATCAATAACAAATGGTGGTTTTCCCTCAAGAGAGCAATAAAAGCAGAAGCGGTTAGGTATAGCAAAGCACTAGCCATAGACAGAAACAGAGTAGAGGGTGAACTAGTTAAGAAGCTAGAAGAGGCAATTAGAAGTGGCATCGCATCCGACGTTTTGGCGGCGAGGTTGGCCCTTGACCAACACTTCAACGCCAAACACGAAGGGTGCGTTGTCAGGGATAGGATGCGTGCTCTAAGAAACGAAGGTGTTGGAGCCGCACGAGAGGCCCGGGTGGCGGAGGCGCAACAGGGCAACAAAGCCACCATTCGGTCTCTGGTGGACGAACAGGGGCGCGAACTGCTCGAGCCAAGCAAAATGTGTGAGGCCTTTCAGCGGCACTTTGCTCGACTGTTTGGGACGAATGGCGAGCGAGAACGCAGGGTGGACTTCAGTGCCTACCTGCACAGCCTGCCACGACTCTCGGCAAGAGAGGCGGAGTGCTGCGAAGGTGCCATCACGGCGGCGGAAGTGAGGGACGCGATGGCGGGATGCTCGAGGGACAAATCTCCGGGTTTGGATGGTCTGCCCTACGAGCTTTACAACTGTAAGCCAGACTTGTTTGGAGACGTCTTGGTGGCGGTGTACTGCAACTGGCAGCAAAACGGGAGCATTCCCGGTTTTGTGAGTCGAGGAGCCGTAACGCTGCTGAAGAAAGATCCAAACAAGGGGGACGTCATAGATAACTTTAGGCCCATCACTCTGCTCAATGCAGACTTGAAAATTTTGGCCAAGGTGTTAGCCAAGCGGTTGGCGCTTGTCATCGAGAAACTGATCGGCAAGGCGCAAACGTGCGCGGTGCCGGGCAGGAGCATCCATGACAACCTCCATCTGATGCGCTACATCATAGAGAGGGTAGTTAAGGAACCTGGCATGGGTGGGGCCCTGATCAATTTAGATCAATCGAAAGCTTTCGATAGGGTAGACCATCAATACTTGGAGGCTGTCCTCATAGCAGCCGGCTTCGGTCCCATTTTCCGCGGCTGGATGGCTGCCTTGTACAGAGGCATCCGTTCGGTAGTTCGCGTCAATGGGCATCTATCAAGACCCTTCGACATTGCACGTTCGGTCCGTCAGGGATGCCCCCTCTCGTCGCTTCTGTACGTGTTGACTCTCGAGCCACTACTGCGGAAGCTGGCGACGCTGAGGGGCATCCCGCGAGAGTTGGGATGCGGGACGAGCGTGTCGGCATACGCGGACGACGTCACCGTCATAGTGTCTAGCCAAAAGCACATCGAGCTTGTCGGCGAGACACTGAGAGACTACGAAGCGGTAACGGGAGCGAAAATCAACCGGGATAAGTCAGTGGGCTTGCGGCTCGGCACCTGGAGAAGCAACCCCATGCCGTCAAGTAGCGCCTCCGTCGTGGGACGTTGGACTGACGGTCCGGTTGAGATGCTCGGGGTCTGGTTTGGTCCAGACCTCCAAACGGAGAAGAACTGGGACGAGATAACGAGAAGGGTGGCCACTCTAGCCCGGCAATGGGCCGAGAGGAAGCTTTCCCTGAAAGGTCGGGCGGAGGTGGCGAACACGTACATCGCGTCCGTCATCTACTACCGCCTGACCGTCGTTCCTTGTCCCGACCCTACCATCACCAAACTGGAGCGCATCCTCTTCCGCTTCTTGTGGAAAGGAAGCGTTCCGATGGTTAGGCGATCCGTTTGCTGCCAACACCCGTTTAAAGGAGGACTGGGCATGCCGTGGTTGATGATGCGCAGACACGCGCTGAGACTGCGACATCTCCGGCTCTACGTAGACAGCGGTGAACAGGTCTGGTCACCGTTTGTGCGGCGCGCTTTCCCGCAGCTCGTCTTCATGACCGAACTGCAGTCATGGATCAAGAAGAGGCCGAGGAAGGGCGAATGGCACCGCGAGTGTCGCGCTGCTCTTCGGCAACTCCAACAACCCGGGTCAACCTTGAGCGACTGCATCACAACTAACGCATTCTATAGTGGATTAGTGGAGGGAAGGTACGACGACGATCTCGGGGCGAACCTGGGCGTCGACGAGGAATACCTGACCCGCCTGTTTAAGACGACCTTCGGACCGGGACCTATGGACAACTTCCAGAGATCCCTGGCCTGGCAGTGCTATCGAGAAGCACTACCCGTTCGGGATAAGCTCTACAGGCATGGCTCGAGAAACACGGGGCCGACCTGTCCGAGATGCCGGCAGAGCGACGAAACCGTTCTGCACGCACTCGTACAGTGTCCCACCATTTCCGAGCTGTGGGCTTACGTCGAACAACTGCTATCGCGTGTGGGACGAGTCGGTCTATCAGCCGAGTCTATCGTGAATATTGTCGCGCCTCCTTCCTTTAAACGGGAAGGAAGAGCTATTTTCATCGTACTTGTGGCCATGTCGAAAGAATGTGTATGGTGGACGCGTCTGAAAGGTCTAGAGACAAAGACTTTCCTCTCTGGGCAATCTCTCATCAACTTCTTCAAGTATCACCTGAAGAGGAAGTTGAGAGTAGAAAGGGAAGTCTTGTCCAGTGAATGCTTCAAAAAAAGATGGGTGAATGTAGCAAGGATGGCACGTGTGAACGACGGAGCCATCTTGAGCATAACCCTATGAACAAGAAAAAAAATAAAATAAAACAAAAAGGCAAAAGAGAGTCACTTACTGTTATAGTTTCTTCAATGAGAATATTGACCAAGGTTACCGTGGTCTTTTCCGTGGGCTTTTCCTTCCACGGCTAAACCTAAACTGTCCTCCCCTCTTTTTACACGAGAACATTACTGTGTGATACACGATCCCTATTGATCGGCCTTTCCTTTTCTTTTTTTTCGATCCCTTTTGATCGAACTGCCCCTTTTTCCCTTCCTACGATCCCTTTTGATCGACACCACCAATTTTTTTTTTTTTTTCTTCTTTTTTCCTTCCTTCCCCCTCCCAAAAAGAAAAGCTCTACATTGTATTTGTCCCATCTTCGTTGAGCCCTGTGTGGCTAATAAAAGAAATGTATCTATCTATCTATCTCTCTATCTATCTATCATTATGAGAAACAGAGGAACAGAGGGAAAACAGTTTTAAAGGAGATTTCATACGAATACGGCCCGTTTGGAGTTACTAAGGTGTCTGTTAAACTTGCTCAGTTCCTGATACGTTTCATAACTTAATAGATTATACTAATCAACGTGGGAAAATTAAAGCTTTATAGATCGTCCCCTTATTCTCCTTACTATTTTTCTATTATCGTCAATTATGTTTTGTTGAATGATTGAGCTACCATTGAGGCCTTACGCACTTAAAGGATTTTGGTGCCTCCATATAAATGTAGTTCAAAATATAAACAATATTAAATCCTAAAATGAATTTTTCAAAATGAGAAATAAAACAGTAAGATAGAAATAATGCTTATTTTAGTATCCTTTTACTTTGTATTACTCCTAATTTTTATAATCGCAAAGTTTTTTGCTCAGATCCTTAAAATTAATCATATGTAACACATCCAGCTTTGTTAGGTATTCGAATAATTAAATAATTGTTGACTGTTTAGTCAGTCTTATGTAATTGATGTCTATGTTTTATTACTTTACTAATTTTATTACCCGTAATTAGTATTCTTTTTAGTTAAAAGTATTATATAACAAATCTGGTGACACAATCCGCTTCTATGTTCATACTAGAGTCGAAGTATCATTGATCTATTTAAAAAGAAGCTTATAAGAGAAGACCCAAGTCTGGTACCGTGTGTAATATAAAAGCTATATTCATCCATCATCTCTAAGAAATATTTTCTTTTAATGTTGTTTCTTTTGTTGAAACTTATGTAGATGTTGAAAATGTAAGGTGCGTAATAAAATCGTATGGAATGAAATTAACATTTTGTTGTTTTTTTCTTTATTTGTATTTGATTTTTTTAACTATTGAATGTTAAATACTGCCTCCAATGTTTTTATTTTTATTTTTATGGTGGTGGTTTCAGCAAGTAGAGTCTGGATTTTTTATGCACATATATACAATATCTAGTGAATTAAACACACTTTGAATACTGTCTTGTATAAAAATTACGTTTAGTCTGATCTCTGTGACACAGTGAGGTAGCGTTATGAAATAGAAGCAAAAGCAAAATGAAAATTCTATGAATTTGCTTTGGCAATGACTTGATTGCTTTAGTAAAGATTCATAAAACACGAAAATGGTTGTAGTTTAGTGATAAAGTTTTAAATATATTTTTAATCGTCATCGTCGTCGTCGGCGTTTTATCGTGTGTCCGATAATTTATTTGACTTTTTCGTGACCGCTCCTTCTCCTCTATCGGAGTGTATGCCTCTGATGACAAAAGAGGCCGATTCTTGCATCGAAGGGCTTTTGTAGAAAAAAGAAAGAGAGAAAGAAAGAGTTGGATAAAAAAGTAGCCAACCAATGGCGTGTGTTTGTTTAGGGCGGAGATCTCCCTGCGAATGGGACTTCCATGCACTATCACCCAAAATCCTACTGCGGCACTAACTAGAGTGAAATGTGGGGACCGGAAGATGGGTTGTAACGGAATGCCGCTAGCTCTAATATTATTAGAATTGCGCCTTTTTAGCCAGTCCGTCTGGCTTGGCCTTCTTCGGGTAGGATCAATCGTTGAGTTCGGAGATCTAGATTCCACCGCTTGACCCACCGTTGGGGGTCTTAGTCTGGTGTGGTGAGGGACAAGGGTATTGCTCCTGTGCCCTTGTTTCAACAGATTTTATTTTTAGTTCTGATACATGTCCTCATCTTCCTCCGAAGTAAGCTGAACCAAGGGGGTAGCGGTCTAGTCGTCAACGACTTGACCATGACTGAGAGGAGGGGGAGTATATGGTTACCCGTTGTCTCCAAAAAGAGACCTCAGCCCCAATATAACAATATGTAACCTGTATTACATGTATATATATATATATATATAGTACAAAAAAGGTAAAATACAAAAAAAAACAACAACAAAAGACAGCGTGAGGACGTGATGCAGCTTGTGTTACTGGACGCTCGGGAAAGGAAAGAGAGAGAATATGACGTTTCGAGCGGTGTTCTTCCTCGGAAACAAGGTAAGTCCAAAAAAGGGAAAAGCGGACGAAGAAAAAATCGCCGTGGTAGTTAATGTGTTATTCGAATGCCTATTGTGTAACAATGGTTTCAAATTTTGCACAGGGCCAACTGAACTGCTACATATTATATCGACCCCGATGAATGAAAGTCAGAGGTGGAATTTGAACTCAGACGGACGAAATGCCGCTAAGCATTTCATGTGGCGTGTTAACGATTCTACTAGCTCGCAGCCTTCTAGTACTGTAATAATAATAATAATAAAATAAATTCGGCGGTTTAATTGTAATTTTTATATTTTGAAATTTTTATTAGAATGTTACAGCGTCAAGATGGAAAATATCCAAGGTGTTTGTGTATATTTTTATATGAAAGTATACAAGAACATCTGGTTACATTTCCATAATGCTGAATTTTAAGTAACAGCAATATGTACTTAGAAATAAATCTATTATTCAAATGATTCTGAAATACTTAAAAACTATTGTCAATCTAACAATCTGACAGAGAAAGACTTGCTGCTGACAGCTGATTCAGAAAAAAGAGAAAATAGACCCACACACTTGGAGGCCTGAAGTATACATACGGAAACATATACCTACCTACCATGATATCAAAAGCTAAATATGTGTGTTAAAGTAGTTTTCCTTTCATAAGTTGTTAATTTTTGGCCTTTTAAATTTCTCTGAATGTTTCAAGAGAATTAAACTACAGAATTCTTACATTCTCTCGATTTCCTGTAATTCAGACCAGTTCATGGTCTCAGCAGACAAAATTAAAAAGGCGTTATGCCGGAGGACGGCAAAGGAAGATGCGCTAGGACAGCCACTCTGACTCTCGGGACTCGCACTTGCAGATAGCCATCTCCACCCCAACAGCGGTGAGCAGGGATATGGTCCGGAGACCAAGAATGCCGGAGGTCTCTTGTGTCACAAACTCGGTCATAAGCCTATAAGAGAGCGACCGATACCTTAACAGTTTGTCTTTCTCGACCTGAAAAGCAGCGGAACCTAAGCTGGTAGCTGAACACACCAAACTGCCGCTGGAGAAGATGTCACTGCATGTGGAATTCCTGATCCAGGGCCTACCTACCTACCTACCTACCTACCTACCTACCTACCTACCTACCTACCTACCTACCTACCTACATACATACATACATACCTACCTACCTACATACATACATACATAGATACATGCATACATAAATACATACATACATACATACGTATATATTATGTATTATATATATATAGATATATATTATATACATTAATTACAATTGCACCAAACTTTAAGAGAATGGCCATCATAGCTTTGTTTCCTTTTACAAGAGAGTACCCGAAAATGTATTGCTTGGAGGCATTTCGTCCGTTTTTACGCTCTGAATTGAAATTCCTTGGCGCCCGAATTTGCCTGTCATCCTTTCGGTTTCGATTTAGATAAATCTCAGTTACGTGCTGGGGTCGATGCAATCAACTAACCTTCGCCCCAAAATTTCAGGCCCCGTGCTTCCAGTAGAAAGGAATATCAATATAGAGTGCAGCCTCTCCTGGACTTGTGAACATTACAACACATTTTGAAAGGTGTAAGTTTGCAATCAAAAAGCAGGAGTTATTATTATTATTATTATTATTATTATTATTATTATTATTATTATTATTATTATTATTATTGTTTCCCCATTGTTCGTTGGTCATTCATAAATTGTTATATGTACCGTATAGAAACATACCCAGCCACATACATAACTCCATACCCATGTACTCACACTCACACACACATACACACACACACACATACACACACGCATACACACACACACACACACACACACACACAAACACGTGGTAAGTTGTTTGCTTCTCAAATACATGGTTCTGGATTCAGTCTTACTGCGTGGCACCTTTGTTAAGTGTCTTCTACACTTTTAATATCGCCCCGGGACGACCAAAGTCTTGTGAATTGATTTGATAGAAGGAAACTGAAAGAAGCATGCCGTTTATATATGTGTGTGAGTGTGTGTGTGTGTGTGTGTGAGTGTGTGTGTGTGTGTGTGTGTGCGTGCCTGTGTGTATGTGTATGTGGGTGGGTGTGTTTGACAACTGGTGTTGGTGTGTTTACGTCCACGTAACATAGTGGCTCCGCAATAATGAATGATAGAATAAGTATCAGGCTTTTAAAAATGGAAACAAGTACAGGGGCCAATTTATTCGACTACACTTCTTCAAAGCGGTGCCCTAGCATGGCCGCAGTCTAATGTCTGAAACTAAAAATAAACATACACACAGATATATGTAAATATATGTGTGCGCATGTGTGTGTGTATGTATACATGGGAAGATCGAATATTTTATAATGACAAGTTTTATCATTTTCAATTCAAATGTTAGTCAGAAAATTAACCTATTTGGCAGTCTGCCTAATAGTAATTTTTATTTCAACTCAATAGAATCAAACAGTTTGTGTACCGGAATACTTCAAGTACCGGAATGCAAATATCTGAATTACAAATGCTGTTCTGTTTTAAATTGGAACGTTGGTATCAAAATCGATATAAGATAACTTTGGTGACGATTCTATTTTTGTTTTAATCGCTTGATGCCACTGAATAATTCACTATAAGAATAGTACAAGACTATGTTTTGTGTTGACTATACTTATATTTTCTTTCACTAATTGTTTCGATTCTATGCAACGGCTTTGTGTTTTTGTTTTGTTCTTTGGTTTCTGCAAAAAAAAAAAGAAAAAAAGGAGAAAAGAAGAAGATTGCTGGAAGTCAAATAATACAAAACAGAAAATATAATGCATTTCAAAAGAATGCTATGAACAAAGAACATCAAAAGAATAATTTCTATGATAAGAAAAAAACAAAAAAGGAAAGAATGTAAATGAAAATCTAAAAGAAAATATTTAACTATTCAAACATATTTAAACTGGAAATACCTCTGGACACTTGTTGATATTTGCTTTTAATTTCTTCAGGTTTTAAAGATCAAAATATCTTTGAATTGTTATAACTCTTTCTCTGATTTATTCATTCGAATTAACAAAATATTATTTGAAAAGACAGTTGAGTATTGAAGAAAGTATAGTAATGATTTGTCATCTGTTCAAAGCAGCAGTTCCTCTTGCATTCAGTTAATCTCATTTGCGTTGTTTACAATACTTCATTTTGTTTATTTATTTGAGCCTGAGGATTTTACTTATGAAACGATGTATTTGCTTATAATACTGAGTGTTTAAACACAAGATGTTGGAAGAATGCTCACGAGTGTAGGAGACACTACTACTTGAATAACCAATTTTATTTTTCTATTGCAAATTATTTACTTTTTTTTACATGTGTAGCAGAAATTTCAGAAGAAGCATTTTCACATTACTATTTTGATATACCGTCTATATTATGTATATATAATATAAATTTTCCGAAAAGTTAACACTATGCCGTCGGGTTTAATGCTCAAGAGTGTATCAGGCACTAATTCCTGTATAACTCATTCTGTTTTTCTATTGCAAATTACTTTCTTTACATTTATAGCACATATTTCGAAAGTAGAATCTTGACATCACTATTTTAATACAGTGTACATATATACATAAAATATGAATTTTCCGGAATGTCAACACTACTCCGTGATGTTCAATGATCAATAGTGTCACAGTTACTAGTTTTTAAATAGTTTTTTCCAATTCTTTAATGAAAATTACTTGGCTAATTTATGCTAATACTGCGATTTGCAGCAGTAAGGTGCTCACACCACCATCCACTACTTTGAAGCAGTGTCTCTATTACATTTGTATTACAAATCTTTTGGAATATCTACAGTACGCTGTGGGGTTTATATCATGTAATTTTTACAACAAAAGCCAAAAGTATCAAACGTGCTATGGTGGAAATAGCTTGCTGCATTTATATATATAAATGTGCCGCAGCTTATTGTACATATTTGAGAACACGTTAAATGGAAAACTATGAAAGTTTCACGAAAACTATATATTTCAATATGTTTCTTATCCACTGGAATTACGAAATAAATCCAAATATGAAAGAAAACTATTCAGTTTTTGCTCATCATGTCTATTTCTTGGGTTTGGAATTGATATTCAACGTTGATTATAAATTTTGCCAGCAATGTCGGCGAATGAGTTAAGTCTATGACATCGACCCCCAGTAGTCATCTGGTACTTATTTTATCGTCACAGAGGGGGTGAAAGTCGAAGTGTACCTCATAGTGAATATGGACGAAATGTCTCAAAGCATTTTTCTCGGTGTGCTAACGATTTTGCCAGCTCACCGCCCTGTCATGTTATAAAATATTAGTTTACCTTTCATTTACTGTATATTTGTGGGTTTCTCTCCCCATGAATTTCAATGTTCGTGAATTGAACTAGTTTTCATTTTTTACTTGTTTTAGTAATTTACCTTCAGCCATGCAGGGGCACCGCTTTGAAGGGTTTAAGTCGATTAAATCTACCCCAGAACTTATTTTTTAGAGCCTAGCACTTATTTTATCGGGTTTCCTTTTGCCAAATCGCTAAGATACGGGGATCTAAACACGCCAGCTCCAGTCGTCAAGCGGCGGTGGCGGACAAAAACAAACCCATAAACAAACAGACACAGGCATGTACTGCCGGGCTTCTTCCAGTTTCCATGTACAAAGTCCATTCACAAGGCCTTTGGTCGGCCCAAGATTTGTTGTTCAAGTTGAAGGTGTTCCGAAGTGGCACGGAACCTGGAACCATATCATTGACGATCAAAATTCACGTTTTTAATGAGATAATATGTGATGTAGTGGTTTTCATAGTATTATGCAAAGACGTCATTCATAGAAGGTATGAAATAAATGGTGTCGACCTGAGATTGAAATAGCAAAAAAGGGTATCACCTTAAAATAATGCTTGCATCGAATATAAAAAATTTTCAGCAATCAAATATGAAAATATTATTAGAACGCATGCGTTCATACATGATGTACTCCATGTATATATAACATATCACCTTAACTGTATTGTTCCAAGCATAAAAGCACAATAATATATACTCTCTATGACATGTAGTCGCACAATTATATGTACGTGTGACTCTATCTTTGTGTCTCTGTATGCCCGTCTGTCTTTCTTTCTGTTTCTCTTTACATTCCTCTCTCTCCATATATATATATATATATATATATATATAAAGAGAGAGAGAGAGAGAGAGAGAGCGTGAGAGAGAGGGGAGAGAGAGAGACGGGGGAGAGAGGGGTGGAGAGAGATGTGGAGAGAGAGAGGATCAGAGAGAGAGAGAGGCAGCAAGATAAAGAGACACACACATGTAGGCATGTATATGTATGTACGTTTATGTACACTGTCATTTATTCGAATACCTATTTAAATACACACACACGCACGCACACACACACATACATACACACACACACACACACATACACACATACATATATATATATATATATATATATATATATATATATATATATATATATATACATGTTTATACATATATATTTGATAATGTATAATTACCATTATTACATATTTTTATTTCAAATATGTGTGAATATTGTTAGTTCATGTTTGAAACAAGAGAACATGACATTCTCTTTGCGTTTATATCTATCTGTGTGCGTGGTTTGCTAAGCATTATGGGATACACTGTTAAAATATGCTGATGTATATATTAATTGCATTGGCCATACGTACGCATGTCACAAGAAAATTGATATTATTTCCTCTGCTCTGCCAGCGTTTATCTGCCTATATATATATATATATATATATATATATATATATGCATATGTATATATATATATATATATATATATATATATATATATATATATATATATATATATATATATATATATATATATATATATATATATATATATATATATATATATATATATATATATATATATATACATATATATATATATATATATATATATATATATATATATATATATATATATATATATATATATATATATATATATATATATATATATATATATATATATATATATATATATATATATATATATATATATATATATATACGTGTGTGTATGTATGTTTAGAAATAAAGCGAAGACAGAGAAAGAAACTCCATGCTAAATGGGTAATTACTTACACACAGTCTTACACGAACATGAAGTTAAGTGTTGGATGTACATGCCTGCGTGTGTAAATTTTATATCCATTACCTTTACTTTCGTATCATACTCCCTCCTTACCAGATGCCATTCCATACACACTCCACTTAAATGCATTATTCCATTGTCGCCTGCAATTTTCTCTGCATTCATTGTACTCGCAATCCGAACACAGCCACGGAAATCCTACAACAATTTTCATCAGAATCTGTAAGGTTTCAACAAAGTGGAGTCAAGAAACGTTGGCCTCTCGGGTGGGGGTTCGAACGGGAAACACGTGTGCTGTACGTACACGGTTTCAGTTTGATAACATTAATGGAATGGTAATTAGATTTACGTGGCAACATAATATTTATTGATGTCATCGAAAAATTAGAAATAGTTTCACTCAAATCGGCAAGCGAATTTCTAGTGTGCTTAAATAAGTTTCTTATTTCTGCATCTTACCTTTAGTTTTCACTAACGCCTCTCCTTCACTGTGTCTTATATTTAGTCACGTTCACGGTAATTTAGTATATTATGTGTGTGCGGGGAGCGTTTGTATGGTTTTGTCGACTTTCGAGTACGTATGCCGTGCGCTTATATGCGTGTATGTGTGTGTGATGTGATATATACATCTGTGTTCGAAAGAGAGAGAGCGAGAGAGAAAGACAGAGAGAGAGAGAGAGAGAGAGAGAGAGAGAGAGAGAGAGAGAGAGAAAGAAAGAAAAAAAGAAAGAAAGAAAGAAAGAAATAAAGGGAGAGATTTTGTACGTGAGCAATTAGGCTTCTGAGAGTTTTATTCTTGTCCATGAATAGATACGCAATTGTCTCCCGTGTATACTAACATTGGCAGGATTGTTTTGTTATATATTTGTAGTTAGAAATAAATTAACTCCTGTGGTTGATGCATTTGTATCATGTATTTGCACATGTATAGGAAAATATCAAAACATCATTACTGTTATTATTACAATTATGAAGGCGGTGAGCTGGCAGAATCGCTAGCATGCTGGACACGAAGCTTAGCGGCAGTTCGTCCGTATTTACGTTACTGAATTCAAATTCCACCGAGGTCGACTTTGCCTTTCATCCTTTCGGAGTCCATAAAATCAGTACCAGTTGAGCACAGGAATCGTTATAATCCACTTACCCACGTTAACCGGAATTGCTGGCCTTGTGCCAAAAATTTAAAACCTTTCTTACTACTACTACTACTACTACTACTACTACTACTACTACCACCAAAGTGGTCAGCTGGCCAAATCGTTAGCACGAACGTAGCTTAGCTGTATTTCGTCTATCTTTACGTCGTGGGCTCGATTCCCGCAGAGGCTGACTTTAGCTTTTGTTCTTCTGAATGGATGAAAATATGTACCAGCCAATTTCAGGATTTGTGCGTATATTAGAATGGATCATTATTATTAACATTATTTGCATTTCATATTTTGAAACATACGTCAAGTGTTTTCAGTCAGGGAACAAGAATTAGTTAAAGCTTAAATAATTACCTTTACACGTCTTACTGTTTAACAATTTTATATATCGCCAAGATGTTCAACGTTAATGAAAATGTCCATTGTTAAGAAAAGTATTTAAGGTTAACCAAGAAGTTTAATGGAGAAAATGAATGGAAATTTTCTTGTTTATGAAAGTTATCCGTAATAATTAGCATTAACCAATGCGTTTAATGTCATCAGATTTTGTCTGTAAATACCGTAACGACGTTTATAGTTCCTAGGTTTGCTATCAACCAGAAGATGCTTTTATATATTCAAGCTATTATGCATACACTTATAAATATTTAATATATGGGCTCGACAAATTTTCACCATAAATAGGCATAACCCTTTAGCATTTAAACCAAACTATCAGGCCCAAATATTCTACCTGCTTTATCATCAAACCGGCCAGATCTGGCTATTACACCTATCTTACAATGCCAAAGTTACGATATAATGCTTGATTAATTTAAAACACTAAATAAATACTAAGGAGATGTACTTGGTTAGAGATCATGTGCTGAAACAAAAACAATTGCAACGTGGAAGGTGTTTATAAGCTATTTAAAACCACACAAAAACCATTACATTCACTTCAACATTTAAATTTAATTTTCCTAAATATTTTCGTCGCTTTGAGACATCAACCTATTCACTGACAAAATCCCGTGCTGCATCGGAGTTTTGTCAGAGAACAGGTTGAGGTCTCAATGCGACTGAAATATTTTGGAAAATTAAATTTAAATGTTAAACAAAATAAATATGCATTGCATTTAAAAGAGTAATCTACATCCTAAGCTATTGAACTTACAAAAGATTGTCTGAACCAATAACAGAAGCAAAAATATAATACACTAACCCTATATGTACTGTCAAATTCTTAAAGAAATTTATGGAGCTCTTAAGGAGTTATTATGCATAGTTCTTGCTGCTCCAGTTTCAAACAGAATAACAAAAACGCTTTGGTTTAATACCATAATGTTTTAGTTCGACAGACAAAACATTGCAACTTGACATTTCAGCTCACATCTAAGCAACATTATGTTTATTTGTTATCGTTATATCGCTGGAGTTATTTTTTCACTCTTGAAGTCTCAATTGTCATGTGCTATTCGAGGTGTCTGAATGTTAAAGCACTATATTCTCACATTGTTATTTTCCAAGAAAAGTTTAGTTTCATACTACTGTCAGAGAGATATTCCAAAAGCATTTGAAATATAATGGCTAGGTTCGAGAATTATAACATAGTTACGTTAATTAAACTCCAAATGTATGTCACCGAAATGAATATGTAACAACCTAATAGTATGCAGTATATTCTCACAAGAATTGCTACACAGAATTGGAGACAGTATCATATCGATCGTCGAAGTTTTATATACGAGGCGGTACCAAAATATTCCTGGACTAGTTATGCTTAATACAAAGATTAACTTATTTATCTAATATATATATATATATATATATATATATATATATATATATATATATATATATATATATATATATACATATATATATATATATATATATATATATATATATATATATATATATATATATATGTATATATATATGTGTGTGTGTGTGTGTATGTATGTATGTATGTATATACATATATATATGACCACATATATATACAAATATACACAGATACTTATATCTGCGCTCCTCAATATTAGACAACTATCTTGCTTTCGTAAAATATACACGACTGCATCAACATGAATTGTTACTAATATCAAATTTTAACTGTTGAGTATCTCAGTCATAAGATATTTATATAAAATTTTGTGGAACCACGTTATCTGCTTTCCATATGTAGAGTTTGATAAATATTCGTCGTATTTAAAGCGGATATAGATATGTTGACACTGAACTAAGCAAGTATCATGTCAGGAAGTTTACTTAAAATTTAGTCGGGACATTCGATATACATTCTCACTCAAACTAACAAATCGCATGTATTCAATAACCCAGAATATAACCACACGTATGTTATGGTGTGTGTATGTACGCTTGTCTACGAGGGTGTGTCTCTGCGTCTCAGTGTCTGACAAAATGTAGAGTTAGAAGTAAATGCTAATTTGCCGGAAGCAAATGGTAATTTTTTGGGGAAAAAAAAAGAAACAAAATTATTTATTAGTAGTAAAAATGAAACATGATTTCCTGTAATTTCGAGAAAAATGTGGGTTTATTAAAGTAAGATATCATCAGAAATGATATAGGAAAGTAATGTATGTATGTAAATACATACATACATACATATATATGTGGGTATGGGTGGGTGTGGGCGTGTATACATATGTATATAAACATATGTACACACGTATGCATGTGCGTTTCATATGCGAGTACACATGTATGTGTATATATGGCTACACACACACACACACACACATACATATGTATATATATATATATATATATATATATATATATATATATATATATATATATATATATATATATTTATATATATATATGTATGTATGTATGTATGCATGATGCGTCAGTTTTTGTAGGAAAATGCGCAAATATCTTCAGAGAAATAGTTGTATTTGAAAGGAAATCGGTAAAAATGATCTTGAGCAGTTAAAATGTTACGCCTATAATGTTCTCTTTAAATTTCTGGGAAATCCTTTAGCGGAAATTCTTTCAATAACTTTGGCAAGCCTTAAATATTTTTTGGCTCTTCAGCAACGGTCTTATCTACCAAAAACTTACCACATAATCTTTGTCACGACGATTATGTTCATCTCTATTCGTTTACTCATGTACCTGGCGCCTTTGAACTCATCTTCAGTTGGCAAGTATTAACGTGTTTGTTCACTTGAAAGTAACAACAGCCGAATATCTCTCAAAGCACAACGAAAGGAATAATTCAACAAATCGAATAATTTAGCTGTTTGAGTGTCAGAAACGCACAGAAACGGAATAAAAATAAAAAAAATTGTATTGGAAATACTAGAATAGATTATTATTATTATTATTATTATTATTATTATTATTATTATTCAGTAGGTTTATTTTTATAACGTGCTTTCACTTCACTGCCGAGCGCAGCTCTGTGCGCCTTGGGTATGTGCTGTGGTTTGCTGTGGTGCTCTTATGTTTACTGTATTGAAAGTGTTTTGCGTAGAATGTGTGCAGTACCCAGTAGTGCAATTTTCTGTATGTTATATATATTTGTAAGTCCTGGTGTTTTTGTTATGTATTTGTCTGAATATTTTTTTATTATACCTAAGGCACCTACTATGATAGGAATTGTTTCTGTTTTTAGATTCCACATTCGAGTTATCTCTATTTCCAGGTCTTTGTATTTTGAAAGTTTTTCCATTTCTTTTAGAGAAACGTTGTCATCTGCTGGTATTGAAACATCAATTAGAAGGCATTTTTTTCCTTCATGAACTTTGACAACTATATCTGGTCTATTTGCCTTAATTTCTCTATCTGTGTGTATTGGCATATCCCAGAGTATGGTTGCCTTCTCGTTTTCTGTGACCTTTTCTGGCGTGTGTTTATGCCATCTTTTTTCTGTTGCTATTCCATAATGTTGGCATAGCTTCCAGTGTATATAGGTCCCAGCTCTGTCGTGTCTGTGAATATATTCCTTCTTAGCCAGGACTGGGCAGCCAGAGATAATATGATTTATTGTTTCTTGTCGATCTCCACATATTCTACAGTTACTTGTTATATTTCTTTTCATTATGTGTTTTTGGTAATTTCTGGTGGGGAGGCTTTGGTCTTGTGCAGCAATTAAAAATCCTTCAGTCTCTGCTTTGAGTCCTGAGCTTCTCAGCCATTGCTGGGATTTTTCTCTGTCTATTTCTTTCGCATTTAGTTTAGCCCAGTATTTACCATGTAGGGGCTTTTCTTGCCATCGTTTTATCATGGTCCGTTGCTGTTCTAGTTTTAGTTTGGATTTCATTTGTTTTATAGCTTTTGTTGTTTCTTCTTCTTCTTCTTCGTATTTGTTAGGTAGATTGGTTTCTTGTTTGTATTTGTCAGCTTCCTTAAATACTGAAAACAGTTTTTTGTTTTGCTCGTGTTTTGTGGCTATTTGTATTAGTTTCCCTTGCTTCTGGAGTAGGTATCTTTGCAGCCCTATGGTGGTTATTTTATAATAGTTTTCTAGCTGTATAAGACCCCTGCCACCTTCTGTGCGTTGTATATATAGCCTTTCTATGTCAGATTTTGGGTGGTGCATCCTATATCCTGTCATTATTTTTCTTGTTTTCCTGTCTATTTTACATAGTTCGTTTAGTGTCCAGTTAAGGATGTTGTAGCTGTAGCTTATAACTGGGACAGCTAAAGTGTTGATACCCATTATCTTGTTTTTAGCATTGAGCTCTGTTTTTAGTAGTGATCTAACTCGTCTATAGTACTCTTTCTTTATTTTTTCTTTCATTTGTGTATGTTGTATCCTATCTAGTTCATTGACTCCTAAATACTTATATGGTTGGCTTTCGTCTAGTTCTCTTATTTCATTGGCTTTATCTAGTGTTATATTGCTACTTTTAACTAATTTTCCTCTTTTCAGGGTTGCTTTGGCACATTTTTCTAATCCGAATTTCATTTCTATTTCCTTGGTAAAGCCGTGTACTGTCTGTAGTAGTGTTTCTAGCTCTGTGTCGTTTTTTGCATATAATTTTAGGTCATCCATATATAGAAGGTGGCTGACTGTTTTTCCATAGCATTTGTAACCGCATCCAGTTCTATTTAGCAATTCTGTTAAAGGTGTGAGTGCCAGGCAGAACAGGAGTGGAGAGAGCGTGTCTCCCTGGAATATTCCTCTTCTAATGGGGATGGCTTTCGTTTTCACAAGTCCCTCTTTTGTTTGGAGCTGTAGCACTGTCTGCCATTTGTTCATTGAGTGCTCTATGTATTTTATGATAATTGGTGCCACCTTGTTTATGGCTAGTGTTTCCAGAATCCACGTGTGGGGAACACTGTCGAAAGCCTTTTGGTAGTCCACCCAGGCCATACTGAGGCCTTTCTTCTTTCTGCGGCTGTCTTCAGTTATGGCTTTATTGATCAATCATTGATCTTTACAGCCGTATGAGCCCTTGCAGCATCCCTTCTGCTCTTCTGGAAACAGGTTGTTATTTTCCAGGTGTTTACTCACTCTCTGCGATATTATTGCAGTAAAGGCTTTGTAGATCGTAGGGAGACAGGTTATAGGTCTATAGTTTTGTGGTTTCTCCGTTTCCGTGGATTTGGGGATTAAGATGGTTTTCCTTTTTGTGAGCCATTCAGGCATTGTTTCTGGATCTGCTATTATGTTGTTAAAGTTTTCTGCCAGCTTTTTATGCATTGCTGGCAGGTGTTTTAACCAGAAATTGGGGATCTTGTCGTGTCCAGGTGCTTTCCAGTTGCTTAGTCTTTGCAGTGTCTGGGTGACCTCTTCAGTTGTTATAGGGGCCCAGAGTTGCTCAGGTGCTAAGTTCGTTGTTTTAATGGTCCTTTTTTGGGGTTGTTGCTTCACCGACCATATTTGTTTCCAGAATTTCTCTAGTTCTTCTGCTGTTGGTGCTGAAGTAATGTCTATTTTATTTTTACCCAGTTCTTGGTAGAGTTTTTTGGGGTTGGATTTGAACTGTTTGTTTTGTTCAAAGAAACGTTGGCGTTTCTCATACCGGCGGATCCTCTGTGCTTTGGCAAGGATGTCTTGCTTTAGTTTTTCTTTTGCCTCAGGTAAGTCTTTTTCTGTAATGCTGTATTTGTACAGTATTTTTGTTTTCTTCTTGTTACTTAGTAGTGTTGATTGTTTACTAATTTCGTTGAGAATCGATAAATCTTTTCTCTTTTTTTAAATTTTGTTCTGGATGTTATTTATCCACAAGGTCTCTTTGGGTGGTAGAACTCCTGTTCGGATGGGTTTGAGTGAGTATCCTGCTTCTTTTGTGGCTGCAGTGGCTGCCGCATATATCATGTCATTTAGCTCAGTGATATTGCCTGTTGTTTCTGTGGTTGTTAGTTCCGTGACGGCCAGGTTTATGCTATTTATTATTGATGTTGTTTTATTGTCTATTTTGATTTTTGGGAGATATAATCTGTGGTCCATTCTAAGATCTGTGGTTTTCAGTTCTTCGGTTATTTTCATTTTCATAGTATCGTAATTATTAGGTTTCCCTTCGTTATTTCCAGGCTTTATATTTGTTTTGCCTTCCTTTTCATTCATATGTTTGTCTGTGGTGTTCTGGATTGGTGCTTTTTGTATACTATTAAACATCTCTACGGTCTGGGTTTGTTGTTTTCTGTTTACTTCGTTTTTGCCGGGCATGTTACGTTTGTCCTCGTGTTTTGCTATCTCAGTGTTTATATTATTATTTGGCATTGCTGTGTGACTACTATCTAGATTTTCCTGATGTATTTTTTCTTTCAAATGTTCTATTTCTATTTCTGATATTTTTTTTGCTTTTAGAATATATCTTCTTATATTAGCTAGTTTGTTAGGGTTCATTGTTTTATCGAGGTCTATATTTACATTATTTTTCTTCCATGTTTTATATGTATGTGTTGTTGCGTTTTCGTTTTTTGGGTAGAGTACAGCTGTGAAATAGGCGTGTAGGATCGAAATGTGTTCCTCACGTGTCCATTTATGCCGTTTTGGTTTTGTTTGCGGGACATGAGGAACAACGTCCGGCCCTTTATTTTGACGGTCGTCGTTTTCGTAGGGTACCGGTTCGTTTATTTCTGTTGTCAGATTGTTTTGCACGTTCATATCTTCGTATTTTTTTCTTAACAAGCTTACAGTACGTACTTCTCGGTTGTTATTCTTGGGTGAAATAATACCGGTGTTATTTAATATGTTTGTAATTTTTTTGTACATGGTGTTTTGGGGTTCGGAGTTGGTCTGATTTTTATGTAACACGTGTGTTTACGATCGCTGTGCGGGTAGTGGAGGTATCAAGTTAAAATACATCATTATATTTGTAAAAATAGAGATAAATTTCAATGAGTATTACTTACTCGGATATAGTCCAACCCTTTGTCAGCTATTTTTTGTATATGGTGTTTGGGTTTGGGGATGGTCTGTATTTTGATGTAACACGTGTGTTTACGATCGCTGTTCGGGTAGTGGAGGTATCAAGTTAAAATACATCATTATATTTGGAAAAATAGGAATAAATTTCAATGAGTATTACTTACTCGGGTATAGTCCAACCCTTTGTCAGCTATATTTGGGCTCCATGCGATGTCTTTATTTCCGATGTTTTTGGATAAGTTTCGGAGCAGTGATTTATCGTACTCACATGTTAAACTTCCCCGGTGTTCTCTGTTAAACTTCCCCGGTGTTCTCTGTTAAACTTCCCCGGTGTTCTCTGTTAAACTTCCCCGGTGTTCTCTGTTAAACTTCCCCGGTGTTCTCCTTATTATTATTATTATTATTATTATTATTATTATTATCATTATTATTATTATTATTATTATTATTATTATTATTATTATTATTATTATTATTATTTAGGTAGTTGTTCGCAATTTATAACGGAAAGGCAAGTAGTATAGTCATCATAAGTTAACGGCGGGTGCTAGTATGCACCAAATTTGCTAGAAATGAGAATGAAAACAACTTGTATATATATATATATATATATATATATATATATATATATATATATATATATATATATATATATGCTCGTGCGCATTTGTGCATGTTTGCATGTGTGTGCGTGTGTGCATGTATGTGTGTGTGTGTGAATGTGAGTATATGTGTTGGTTTGCTCCTTAAAACCGCTTAATAACGGGTTTCGGTGCGTTTATGACCCGTAACTTAGCATTTTGGCAAAAGTAACCGATGAAATAAGTATTAGGCTTGAAAAATAAGCACAAGGGTCGATTCGTTTGACTAAAATTCTTCAAGTCGGTAAACTAGCCTAATCACAGTCAGTTGAATGAATCAATGGAAAGAGTAAAATATTAGGTACATTTACATTATATATAGGATGAAACTTCTTTATCTTATTAGTATTTTGTAAGTATCCTTTCAAGACATATGTTTACCTTTGTTCAATAAGCTCGTAGGAACTTTGAAGAAATTCTGCCTCATAGAGTTAAAAATGATTCCATTCTTAGTATATAACCAAATGCTTAGAATTACATATCAACTAGGGGCTAGAACCAATTCATATATGTAAGTTTTTTTTTTCGGAAATTCCATTTCTTTTTGAGCTTCGCAACTTATAATTTATTTGTATTGTTATTTTTAAAAAATGAACATTTTTATATCATACAAATAAATTATTCATACATCCATCTTTCGCCATTTTCTTTCTTTCAATATTCTGTTGACCGCCCTTGACTGGTCAACAGAAGAGGGTCAATCATTCTTCGTGACAACGCTCGACCACACGTTTCACTAAAGACGCTCCAGAAGTTGAGAGAACTTGGCTACAAATTACTTCCCCACCCAGCATATTACCCAGACCTTTCTCTGCCGGCTACTACTTTTTCAAGCACATGAATGGTTTCCTGTCAGTCTGAGAAGGAGTTCAAAAATGAGACCGATGCTGAAAGTCCGTTCAAAGAGTCCATCAGCCCCAGAACTCCAGATTATTATGTTACCGGAATAAAGGAACTTGTGAATCGTCGGTGAATACGTATTGATTGTAATGGTACTTTGATGAATAAAATTTCCGCATTGTTGAAATATATTGTGATGAATGTCATGGTTCAAAACGTTGCTTACTTTGTACTTTGTACTCAGTCTGATATATAAGTATAATTGTGTGCTTATGTGCGCGTGTATGTGTGTGTGTTTGTGTGTTATGAAACGGGCTTTTCTATAGTTTACGTGTAAAGAATTTATTCAGATGGTATTAGTTAATCAGGTTTATAGTAGAAGACTTGTACTACCTACAGGTACAGAAGTGGAAATTACATGGTTGAGAAGTGAACTGTATTCATAACACTGGCAAGTTAGTATCCATGCTTTTAAAGTCTACTTAATTAAAGAATAAGCCAAGCAATTAATTTACGTTTCCCCTTCTTTTGATATCTGTTAAATCAATTAAAAACTATGCCAAATCGATCGCGACTGTACAGGTAATTATAATATAATGTGAATTTGTATGCATATGGATCCACTAAATGACCTGAAATTAATATCTATAATCCCAGCCTTACCAACTTGTGTTTGATATTGAATTGAAATTTCATGGGGAACAGTATTTTGGAAATGTATCCATTTAATTGCGCCCTTGATAAATATTTAACAACTCCGAACTTCCAAATTGCCCGAACAAGTTTACTAAGTACAGAGGATCAGAATTAATTGCTGAATAGCAGTTAATTCTTTTCATCATGTCGTTGGTTAATTAATTTTCTCCATGAATATGAAGTAAATCCCAAACAGCAAACACAACGCAATTTATGATAATGATATTAAAGCTTATTGTTTTTAGAGATGAGTATAAGAAATCTGTTATGGTGATTCTTTTATTCAGGTCAGTATGTTTTCATTAAAAACAATATTAAGATGCTTGTCAAAGAGTTTATCAAGTTAAATGCAGTGTGTATATCCAGCTATTCTGATTATATGTCTGTGCACACGTTTGAATGTGGTGTGTGCCAGAGGGTTTGCAAATCCAATAGGGGTCTTAAAAGACATGTTAGGATCCACAATGAGCAGAACCTACTTGCAGGTATTGGTAGTGCAAATCAGAGGTGCAATGTGTGGGTGTTTTTTCAAAACACTGTCTGGTTTAAAACGCCACATCAAACGCCATGAAAGGGCTAAGGTGTAGGTGCAGGAGGTGGTCAAACTCTGTTTAAGGAGTAGACAACCACCATATATATATATATATATATATATTATTATTATTATTATTATTATTATTATTATTATTATTATTATTATTATTATTATTATTATTATTATTATTATTATCATTATTATTATTTTATCTTTGTTTTTAGATATATATAAAATAACGAAACAGGCACATGGAAGTATAAACACGATGCACCACTATTAATATTACACAAGGCTCACTGCATTATGTTAAAGGCTCACAGTGGACTGCTTACCGACAAGGACTGCCAATCGCTGACAGTTCTTTGTTTTATAGCAATGAGTCAGTCCACCTTTAAACCCTTGGCGGTTGTCTGAATCTTTCCACAACATCCCACAGTTTTAGAATCAGTCTCCTCTATTGTCTCCCATTTTAAGAATTAAATTTCGATCCGAGTTTTAGTATCTCTTACGTTAGAATTCAACTCTAGTGTTTCCGTTCTTTTCCCTTTTCTGGTGCTAGAACCTGTAGTTTCAAATTGTTTTGGTGTTGGTATCTTAAAAATGTTTTACAATATGAATTTCCATAGGAAATGTGTTTGTTTGTGTGTGTATAAATATATATACACGTGTATATATTATTGTACAGATCAGAAATTTAGAAACGCCATATGATATATATATGTATATATATATATATATATATATATATATATATATATATATATATATATATATATATATATATATATATATATATATATATATATATATATATATATATATATATTCGAAGACTTAAGATATTATATATATATATATATATATATTCGAAGACTTAAGATATTGCAACAATATATCAAAACGGTATATCTTGCAAAGATGCAAGCAAATCACTTTTAGATTCGACGTGTAATTTTGTTCACTATATTAGTCATATAGATGGTTAAAATTTTTTTACGGTATCGGTAAAATTAATTTTAAAGATCTTGGCTTGAAAGCACGTAACGTATTTAGGGGAACGTTAATGCTCCACGTAACAATTCCATTAGAAATTATCTCAAGCTGTGCTAAAACAGAGTTTGTAAGTAAAAAACATCATAAGAGTTATATGATATCAATGTACAAGCATATATGCGTATGTGTATATATAAAGAGAGATAGGGAGAGAGAGCGAGAGAGAGCTATATGCATACACATGCATATACATATATATACATACATGCTTATGTAAATATATATGTGTGTGTATGTATATACATATAGACATATATATCTATATCTATATATATATATATGTGTTTGTGTGTGTGTGCGTGTGTGTGTGTGTGTGTGTGTGTGTGTGTGTAGCAATAGACAGTTATAGATAGATACCTATAGAGTTGTCGATATGTTAAGAACCAACCAAATATAATGTAAAGGTATCATTCTTATTTCTATTGTTTGAAATTGTAAAATGAATGAAATTGAAAAGTCGGCTAAATGTTTACTTATAACTAATTTTCCAGCAGATAAATATCACATCTTGTATATTCATTTCTTTCAAACTCCGTGTTCAAATACAAAATGAATTCTAATCTTCCTTAACATGTTAAGTACAATGCATTCATGCAGAAAAATATAGATCCATCTGTCTATATATGTGTGTGAATATATATATATATATATATATATATATATATATATATATATATATATATATATATATATATATATATATATATATATATATATATACATATATACGTAATATAATATAGGATAAAATCTTTATAAAAATTTATCAAGTAGTCAGCGTGAAAAAACCTCATAATGATAAAAAAAACTCATCATTTTTTTCCATAAATATATATAATTTATATAAGGGCATTAACTATACAGTGATGCCTCACGCTTAGAGGGACTAAATAAGTCAAAAGCTACCAAAAAATAAGCAACATATTTACCGAAACCGAGGAAATGCAGCTTTCAAAATTAATCTCTTAAAATCATTTAACTTAACGGTAAGTATGTTGCTTATTTTTTGGTAGTTTTTGACTTATTTAGTCCCTCTAAGCGTGACACATTACTATATAGTTAATGCCCTTATATAAATTATATATATATATATATATATATGCATGTATATATATATATATATATATATATATATATATATATATATATATATATATATATATATATATATATATATATATATATATATATATATATATATATATATATATATATATATATATATATATATATATATATACATATATATATATATATATATATATTAGGAATTATACTATTTTATTAAAGCCGAAAAGTACTTCCCTCTAAGTTACTCAGGGTTGATGCAACTAATGTTGCAGTATCATACGACAGTAGCTTGTATATCAAGGGATGGAACCGAGAAAGAGATTATTACCGGTACCTGAGCATTGAGATCAGATATATGAAAACATTCTGGAACACAAAGATAGAAATTCTTCTAAATGCTTTTGGTGCAGTTCGCAACAACCTAACTGCTTCCATGTTATTACAGGATGTTGCAAGTGCAACACAAATTGTTGACCTGCAATAAATTACATCTCTTCTGCAAAAACATTAAAAAAGAAGTTGGATATTCGAGAATTGTCGTGGGTATCAAATTTCAGGATAACTTCTCTCCTCATTAAATTTACATTTATATATATATATATTTTGCTGAATGTAAAGTTAAGCATTTTGATACAAATACCGGATCTTATACAAGTAAAAGTAAGCGCAGTCATGCTTCTAATGACATATACTTTTGCAAAAATAGACACGCGTCCCTCAAATTGTTATTCACGCACAAGTTACTGCTGATATGGAACCTACAGTAAAATACGTTTGACAAACGTGTCGGTACCATTTATTCCCTACACAACTATTTTGAGGTCAACAAAGTAGGTCTTACTCAAATGCTCATCTCCCCTGTTTGCATATGTTCTATTCCTCAAGTATCTCTCTTCTTTTATCTTTTATTGGGGCACCGTTTTTCTGTGTGATTGGTTTCTTTTACAATTTGTTTCTGGCGAAGTAGAGAGTTGAACAGTGCAGCTCTTCTTTGTGCTTCCCGTTGCGATGTGGATTCATCTGCTGTCTCATCTCTTTCTGTATTCATCGCTTTCTGTAGTTTTAGAAAGTTATGAAGGTTCTTGACCGCCTTTGATACATTTCTATCATCAGCTTAGCTGTTGGGATTGGCTGACTGACTGGCTGAGGGCATGTCATAGAAAGCCACCACAAACAATAGTGATCCCAGTATAGTTTCCTGCGGGACGTCTCCTCAGAAACAGACTATTGTCTGTAAGTGTGTGACTTCCACCCTTTGAACAGTTTTGCAGACACTCTCATAATCTGAATATGAAACATAGATGACATAGACTCAGTAATTGTTGAATTGTTTCGTTTATTTCATTAATGATATTTTTCCATCGCCTTTCGTTAAGATTTATTCTTAAAATGTTGATCGATTAATAATTCACTTTCGTCCCTACGAGATACGCAAAAACTAAGCGTATACACTAGGTTACAAATAGCAACATGCTGGCATCAAGGTGCCGAAATTTATACACACGTAACCGAGCATATAGAATTCTATCTATCTATCTATCTATCTATCTATCTATCTATCTACCTACCTACCTATCTATCTATCTGCCTGTCTCTCTCTCTTTTGTATGTATATGTGTATGTGTTAGAGATAGATGGATAGATAGATATATAGATAGATAAATAGATAGATAGATAGAGAGAGAGAGGGGGGGAGAATATTAATATCGGAATATTGAATATATCCACTAAAAACCTTTGAGGGAATTAAACATGAAACGGGAAGAAAATAGAGGAAAGAAACGTTTCCTCAGTTATGCGGGGAAATTACTTCAGATTAAGAAAAAATGGAGAAAAATATTGATAGAAAAAAATCATCTAGTTTTCAAAGGGAATAAAACCAACACGGTAAAACTCTGAACGAATATAAACCAAAATTGATACAGAAAATACCAGAGAAAGTATAAAATGAAGAGAATCACAAATGATTATAATAATAGTAATTCCAGAAATAATAATAATAATACTAATAATGATATACCACTATACGAAAGGAAACGGAAAAAGAAGATGCAGAGCTGATAAAGTAGAGATTATTGCGGTAGGCGAATGGGTAACTGAGGAAAGAAAATACAGGATATATTAGACCGGAAGTATTTTTTCTGTAGATATTATTTTGTTACGCTATCAGTGGTTATATTCAATTGCATATTGCCCTATACAGGGAGTGATAGGAATAAAGATGTCTATATATACGCTTATCTTTAAATAATCTTTTAACGACTTTATTATATACATACGCATTAAATAACTTAGTGAATATTAATACACGTAGCAAATCTACCCAAGTGCATATCAACTATGCATATGTGAGTGTCTCTGTGCGTATGTGTGAGCGAGTGTATGTAAATGCGCGTATACCTGTGTGCATACGTATCTGCTAGTTTACTTCAAGCTGTATATTTATGCACATACATATACATACATATATGTGTGTATGTATTTAGTTATATAAATTTATACAAATACCAGTAAACGAACAGTGACATACACATGCATTCACATACACAAAGATACATTTGTAGGAAGTAGGAATATAAAGTATAATAAAACAGCTAAAATTCTTTAATTATATTTTATGAAATATTGTATTGTACAGGAAGCATTTTATGATCCACAAAGAACAAAGGGATATTTAGAAATAAAAGAAAAACCAACGTAATACACAATCCATTGCGTGTAAAAGTGTTAATCCTTTTAGGGATAATGTATTGAAATTCACAGATTTTCACATACTCGGGCCGACCAAAGCCTTCTGAGTGGATTTGGTAGACGCAAATTGAAAGAAGCCCTTCGTATATATGTATATATGTATATATGCATACATACATACATACATACATATATATATATATATATATATATATATATATATATATATATATATATATATATATATATATATATATATATATATATATATATATATATATATATATTTATATATATATATATATACATATATATATATATATATATATATATATATATATATATTTGTTTTGCAAGATTTTTGATGTGAAATCGTTTGTTGAAACAGATGTTGTTGTACTTGGGGATGGTCATATTGCCAGTTTAGCCAATAAAAACACACGAACACGTATTAACAGAGAATATAGGTGATACAGACACTCCCCATACACACATGCACTTACAAAAGACACAGACACATTGAAGGACACGCATGCGTAGACACATACAATAGGAATACAAAATACAAAATGGCTGATAGTTAGCAAGGTGAGACACACATAAGAAAGAAGGAAACAAAGGACCACTGATGAGGTCACAGAAGTGTGACGAAATAACTCTCGCCGAAATAAGATTAAGATTAATGTAATATAAAGCTGAAGCAAATTAACACCAAATATACAGTGTGTGTGTTTTCATTGACTAAACTGGCAATATGACCATCCCCAAGTACAACAACATATATATATATATATATATATATATATATATATATATATATATATATATATATATATGCATGTATGTGTATATGTTTATGTGTCTGTGTTTGTCCCCCCAACATCGCTTGACAACCGATGCTGGTGTGTTTACGTCCCCGTAACTTAGTGGTTCGGCAAAAGATACCGATAGAATAAGTACTAGGTTCACAAAGAATAAGTCCTGGGGTCGATTTGCTCGACTAAAGGTGGTGCCTCAGTGCCTCTGCATGACCACAGTCAAATGACTGAAACAGATAAAAGAGTAAAGGAGTAAAAGAGAGCATACAATTATTTATCTACCTAAAGAAAAATGAAATAAATAGCTGCCCCGTTCACACATACCAACGTACACACACGCACATATGCACACACAGACGAAGTAGCACGTACACATTGCTTCATACACATATACAACTCGCTTGTTCGCACACATACATACTTGGGTAAAGCTGCGATGGACTGGCGTCCCATCCAGCTTGGGGGCAACACGTACGTCATATGAACTGGGAAACCGGGCTCATGATCCTCGCTAGGCTTTAAAGGGGCACATAAAAAAATATGGCATACACATCATATTGGGACTGTAGCTCAGAACGCGAAATGATGCTCGGAGGCCAGCGTTTTGAACAACGCATCCCTAAAAGATGGTTATTAGTAGAATAATATTTAAATGCAACAAGACCAAGCGGATTAATTAACGTAAGAATGCACGATTGAGTCTTGCATTTTATAACTTTAAAACATCGTTATTTGTTCCATATTGTCATGTTTAATATCATACAATTCAGATACATTTTTCAATAATTTTCGTACCATAATTTGTATAACTACGGTATACTTGCATGGAAGCATTCAGAGCACAAACACATACACATATATACCTCTGCCAACGCCGCTATATTATGTTTTATATAAGTGACATGAATAAATTATGAAAACATAAATGAAATTAAATATTGAAATAATTTATTAAATGAAATAGTTTCGGAAAACCAAAAGTATTCATATATCGTATGGTATACACAATGCATTTTTTGATTTACGGAAGTTTATGCCATCTCACTAGCACCTTATTAAATGTCAACATGGAAATATGTCCTCTATTATTATTATTATTATTATTATTATTATTATTATTATTATTATTATTATTATTATTATCATTATTATTATTATTATTATTATTATCATTATTATTATTATCACTATCATTATTATTATTATTATTATTATTATTATTATTATTATTATTATTAATATTATTATTATTGTTCCATGAAAAGAAATAATAAATTATTTCTGCCATTTTATTACTTAACCAACATATTTGTTTTCAGGAAACTTCTCTATTTTTACTTTTCTCTTTTTTTCCCTACACCATTCATCTGCCAGTTTCTGTCAAAAGATTGTAGCATCGCTAGGTTTTCGTCTCGAAGTGCCTTAGTTGGTCATCATAAGGATCCCATTCATTACATATTGTTCTTATATCATCTATACCTTTTTATTCAATGCTTCTATTTTATCATACAACTTAAAGATATGGAACTCGTGTATGTATGTATGTATGGAAGTAGGTATGCATATATGCATGTTTGTATGTATATATATATATATATATATATATATATATATATATATATATATATCGTCTTTTACTTGTTTCAGTCATTAGACAGCGGCCATCCTTAGGCATCACCTTGAAAAAAATTTAGTCGACCGAAGAAGTTTAGTCGAACAAATCGACCCCATGACTTATTTTTTTATTGGATTCCTGGTACTTATTGTATCGGCTTCTTTTGCCAAATCGTTATGGGGACGAAATCGCACCCCCCCCCCCCCCCCCACACATACTCCCTCCCCACATAAAGATAGGTTTCTTTCAGTTCCATCTACCAAATTCATTTACAGAGATTTGCTCGACTGAAGGTTTTAGTGGATGATACCTAACCATGTTGCCATGCAGCGGGACTGAACCCGGATCGAAGTGGTTGGGAAGCAAACTTACTACATAATCACGCTTGCGCTTATATTTACACCGTTCTCGGCTGCCTTGTTATAGTCAGTATTTATGAACTTAACCCAGTTAAGTCACTTCCGAAACTCGACACAGCCGCTGTATTTTAAAGAAAATGTGAACTGTCAAATATTTTTGTTTTTTGGGGTCCTATATTATATAATTTTTTTAGAAAAATTATGTATTCTAAATTATGTTACTTTCTGAAAATGAATTAATTTATTTGCTGGTGGGTGTTGAAAGTGTGAATAATGGATTTTCTTTTTGAAGCACATACTTCTAGCTTGCAAGTATATCTCGGTTCTAAAAATTTCTTAACGAAGTTAACTAGATTAAGTTCGTATTTATTCATTACGTTAACCCTCACAAGATAACGCTGATGTAACATCAATATTACTAACAGGCCAAGATGCTCTTATAACACTATATAAATGATAGTCTAGGTTATTTAAGTTTTGCTATTTTAGTTTTCCTATGAACATCTACTTTTAACTTGAACTGATTAAGGAAATAATTAATAGAGATAGAACGAAATTTAGTTAGCATACCCTTTACGTATATTCCAAAAAATTTGCAAAGTTCTCGAAACTTCCAACACAATCTGTCACGTGGCCGCAGAGGTTGCTTTCTTTTAGATTCCGCCGCAGTAATTTTTGACATAAAAAAAAGAAAAGAAAAGAAAAAAAGATTTCAATCCTAGTATTTCTCTGCAGCTTCAGAAGTTCTTTTTTTATTTTATTTAGATAAATTTTTCTTCAGAATGATAATCCTATTTCGTCGTTAAGATTTGAACCATAGAATATGTTGATTATCTCAGTTGCTAATTCATTTCAGAATTCCTGTGAAACTGTATACGTTGTGTTTTAAACCTTTGCATGAGACTAGTAAGTTCTGTGGAGGGTGTAAATCGATGACGTCGACCACCGTACTCAACTGGTACTCTTTTTGTCGATCATGAAAAGATGAAGGGTAAAGTCGATTTCGAAGGAAATTGAACTGTAACAGTAAAGACGGACGAAATAGCGTTAAGCAATTTGCCCGGCGTGCTAATGATTCAACTAGATCACCACTTTTAATGAAACTTTATATATTAGTTTTAAGGTCACACTTCCGTAAATGATGGATATACACGCTACAGGTAAAATGAATTGAGCTATTTGCTAAGCAACATTCTTATTGGTAAGAAAATAGTAGTCAATTTTATCTTAAACTTCACATTAATTTTACACGATCATGTCATGGGCGACAAATGCAGGCATACGCACACACACACGCACACACACACGGATATATATATATATATATATATATATAATATATATATATATATATATATAATATATATATATATATATATATATTTGCAATGTTTTTTTCAGTTTCCGTCTACTACATCCATTCACAAGGCTTTGATCTGCCTGAGGCTTAATGGAAGTTCCTTGCCGAATGTGCCAAGCAGTCAATCTGAACTCGGATCCATGTGGTTGGGAAGAAAGTCTTTTACCACACAGCTACGCCTGCATATTTCAGCTAATTAAGAATTTTTGCGTAACTCTTTCAGTAAATCACAATTTATTTGAATAATATAAATTTGTATAATTTGCTCATTCGTTTCCAGAAATAATCTATCCAGTAATTCATTTTCTATTATGTCATGTTTTAGAATCTAAATTTTGGTTTCAGGAATACATGGCAGCGAATACTACCAGAATAATTAGCCACGTAATGTGTCTATTATTGAAAGAATTTCTAAGACGTATAAATTAATGTGGAATTCTGCCATGGCTTTAAATCATTTATGATATATTTTAAAATGATCTTCAGAAATAATGAATTCGGATTTCTTGTGGTATTCCACAGAAGGTAATAAATATTCGCTCTAATGTCTTGGGTGTTTCGAAAACTTTTTTTACTATTCTAAGCAAATGTAGATTTAGATGAAAGGAAAATAATTAATATATGAGTTTAGCATAATAATTTTGGCATGATTAATGTAAAAGCTTCATTACATATTCATAGACTGAAGAGCGCAGAAAAAAAATGTTACCATATAATGGTTTTGGTGATAAATATAAGAGATACATTGCCTGTATATCTTTACATTAAATTTAATTCTCCAATTAAAGAATTAATAGCAGATAGTTGTAATCTCGTATTTCGTAAATATTTAATGTTTTCGACAAAGATTTAAATCTCTGTGTCAAGAAAGAAAAAGAAAATGAACATTCTATAATGTTATAATCTAATCCACAGTCAAGAGTTAAAATGATAATGTTTTATTTGTATGCAGGTTTTAAAATGTTGGTTTCGGATTATTCAAACTTGCCATCTGTACACCATTAATTATAGATATGGATATCAAATACATTTAAGTAAAGGAGAACCGGAGACGCCAGTTGTTAGTGATATATCTTTGCATTCTGTCGTATCCATGCGTGATCAACACTTCTCAAAACGCCTTCAGAAATACGTTATACATATTCTCATGTAATTAGCTGAAATCTGAAATCATCACCACCACTATAAATATTAACTAAGATTTTGTTCTATGATTGTGCTGTCTCACTGGTCTGTCAATATACTGACGTTATAGAGTTATATAATAAATTATTCACATTCACAACTACCATTCTCTTGTCGTATTTACGTTCTAACCTTCATACAGAAGGGCTAAACGTTGTAAAGTTAGGCATTCAGAAACAGCATACCTTAAATCATGTTTCAAATTATCGAAAATAAATTGGTGTAGTTTATAATTTATAAATATCCCATACACCAATACAGTTAATACAGTTGTAGTCGTTAGAGAGATAAAATCTATACGAATACAGAAAAGAAACAGAAAACGAGTTATTATACGTTATATCGTGTACACGTGTTTCATGAAGTTGGCAGACATGAATTTCGTGAACGCGTAACCCAGTAACGTAAACGAATGCCACTGGCTCTATTCATCGATACCTGTTTACGTAACAGGGTTTTATTCTCACGTAAATGATGTCTGCAAATCTTATTGGAAGCGAACATATTATATATAGCATAAATAGCGACTATGATTTCTGTTGTTCCTTTTCTATGTACGACGCGCAGACACCGCATTGTAGCCTATCTAGACTTACGAATAATTTATTTACGTCCAAGATACGAGCTGAGCGTAGAAATGATCTAATGCACGCACATCCCCGGTAAAATGTTGTGCCTTGTGTCTCACTTTTGGTTCTGTAATTTATTAAAAGCAAGGTTTGAACAATTAGATGATTTTGCGACATATTCTCCTTGCATGATCCAACTGTGCATTTTGCCTGTTGCAAAATTAGCAACTGTGTGGCGCCTGAAATTATATACATATTGTGAGCAGAGGCAAGGTACCACCTTTTTCTAGCAAAGAAAGTGTCTAGTACTGAAAAGAGGCAGAAATAGCACGAAACCAGAGTGGTCTGCTGGTCCCGTCGCTAGAGGACGGTAGGGGTTCACTCTCCTGCTCGCAATATCTCAGATATGGCTGTGCATCGTTAACCAGCTAGAAGAGATGTCCTCTTGGTGTTAAAATGAGTATAGTCAGTTCAGACGGACAGCCACATTGAAATGGTTAAAACTTTACTTGTTAGTACAAGTACTGTATCGATCTCTTGGAGAGATTTGAGAACTAGCGTCTTTACTTGTTGCAAAATCAGTAACTGTATGTCGCCTGAAATTATATATATTGCAGGTAGAGGCGACCTACTCCAATCGCTAGCAGGCGAGGTGTCCAGTACTGAAGAGAGGCAGAAATGGCATGAAACCAGACAGGTCTGCTGGTCCCGTTGCAGGAAGATGATAGGGGTTCGCTCCCCTGCTCGCAATATTTCGGATGTAGAAGTTTGTCAGTTTGTCTGTCTTTCTCTTTATAATAGCATTTAATCAATCGAACTGTTATTCTCTTCACATACATACGTTCTTACATTCATACAGAAGGACTAAGTTGCGGCAAGTTTAGATATGCAGGAACAGTATACCTTAACTTATGATTCAAATTATTGAAAATAAATTTGTGTAAAGTATTAATGATTAATTCCCCATACATCAATTGAGTTAATACAGTAGTTGTCATCAGAGAGATAAGGTTTGCTCCTACATTCGAAAATATATATCAGCTCTAACAATAGGCTTTTTTTTCCTATATAAAATATTTAACAAATGCTTTGAAATTACGAAATTTAGTTAAGACTGAGTGTCATCACTGCAAAAAATATATAGTTCTTGTTCGATATAATTCGGTATTAAAGTATAAACGTCCTCATCCATTACATACGTGCATAAACATGCACACATACAAACATAAAAACACATACAAACATACATACGTGTGCGTGTATGTATATGTGTGTGTGTGTGTGTGTGTATGTGTGTGTGTGTGTGTGTGTGTGACGGTGAGTTCAATTGGATGTTATAAAAACCGTCTAAGGGATATTTATATCCAGTGAAGGTAAGAAGTTATGTATGAGAAGAGAGTAACATTTCGACTGATCACATGGTTAGTACAGACATACAGATAGAGAGACAGACAGAGGAACAGACACACAGGCAGACAGATAGATAGATAGATAGATAGATAGATAGATAGATAGGTAGATAGATAGATAGATATATAGATAGATAGATAGATATATAGACAGACAGAAAGGATTAAAGGCAAAGTCGATCTCGGTGAAATTTGAACCTCAGAACGTAACGACAGACGAAATACCTATTTCGTTATTGCCCGCAAGGGGCTAAACATAGAGGGAACAAACAAGAACAGACGAACGGATTAAGTCGATTACATCGACCCCAGTGCGTAACTGGTACTAAATTTATCGACCCCGAAAGGATGAAAAGCAAAGTCGACCTCTGCGGAATTTGAACTCAGAACGTAACGGCAGACGAAATACCGCTAAGCACTTCGCCCGGCGTGTTAACGAATCTGTCAGCTCACCGCCTTTGAACATATTGGTGGTGTAATAGAAATATGAGTAAGGACCCATAACAAATAAGGAAAGCTAAAAGAATATTAGATATAGAGTTTTGTCAAATTAGTTGACTGCATAATAATAGTAATATGCATTTTAAATTCTTACGCTGTAAGTTTTATGTTTGAGAATAACTGAATTTAAGAAATTATAGCATTCAAGTATTCTAGCTATGTAATATATATTATGTATTTATGTAACGTATTTTATATTGCTTTGTTTTCAAAATCTTGAAAATTAGTACACAGCACAATGAAGAACAGAGATTACATCACTATGCATACATAGCACGAAAGTAAATGTAGATGACTAATTATTGTATCATATAATTAAATAAGCAAGTATTTCGAATTAAATATAATTTGAAATAATTGAATTTATCTTTTTAATTCTATTCATGTACCGCACAATTCTTCGCTTTAATCTGTGTATTTCATTTTGGCAGTGTTATACAAATACACATTTGCTACAACATTGAATCTAAGATAAACGAATAATATAGCATCTTAAATTGGATTTAAACATGCAACAATGGCATAATATAGCTGTGCAGCTATTTGTCGCGAGTATCATATACATACATACATACATACAAACACACACACATACAAACACACACACACATAAAAACACAAACACATACATACATACATACATGCATATATCTATATATACATACATACAAATCTACACATACATTAACACCAAATATTGCATACATACACACATAAATGAAAAAAGAACATCTTGTTGACGTTGGTGATATTCGAATATAGGAATCTTGGATTCAGCTCAGAGACAGGCTCTTACTCTATTGGCAAGAAATATTGAGATAAAATTGAATAATAAAATACACACACACACACACATAGACAGACACACAGACATACACACACACATATATATATATATATGGATATATATATATATATATATATATATATATATATATATATATATATATATATATATATATATATATATATATATATATATATATATATATATATATATATATATATATATATATATGTATATATATATATATATGTATATATATATATATATATATATATATATATAGATGCTTATTTACATATACGTGAATATATATTACATCATTGCATTCCTATGTACGTATTTTTGTCATGTGTGCCTGCATTTTTGTATGTTTGTGTTCCAAGAGTTTCAAATCGCTCTCCTTCGAGTAAGACATTAATTTATATATGCATGCATATATATAACATAATCCATACTGAAATACATGTCTGTGTGTATGCATATATATATATATATATATATATATATATATATATATATATATATATATATATATATATATATATTATATTATATGAAATGACAGTCGTAATCTTTCAGCATATTGCCGAAGAAATGTAATCTTATTTGAACCACTAATGAGTTAGAACCTTTGCAAAAAATAAAATAAATGTAAGTCCTATTAGAGAAGATATATAACGCATTAACTGTATCGCATTGCTGCTTTCGCTTATTATATTTATGCATCAAATAATCTCTTCTAAATTTTACACAGCACATTACCTATATAAGGAAAACTAAATTTAAGTAATGATAACCTTCATGCTTCCCTTAATATCTTTCTCAGGCAGCTTGAAAACGAAGTCAGAATTTCAGATTTATTCTATTTTTCCGAATATTTTTCTTATTTTTGCACTTTTTAGGGACAAAATTTTAACGTTGGAAAAATCGCCTACTCTTCACCAAAATAGCTGTTGCATTGCACGCCACAAATGAATGTTGAAGATCGAAGTTAGTATAATCAAAGATTTAGAGATAGTTCGATAGTATATCTGATATAGTTAACTTGTGTTAGTCCTTGGACTGCCCCTATTTTGTGACACCCCTTTGAAATGTTTACTCGTACGAATCATCCCCAATACTTATGTCCTTTTAAATCATGCACTTCTTCTGTCAGTAGTATCGACGTATCTACTATTGTTATGCAGACAGAAACAAACCAGCACCAGTCGCCAAACAGTAGGTGGTGAAACACAGAAACAAGGATACATAGACACACTCAGACACACATGCATACACGAATTCT
>NC_142940.1:14908283-14928283 GCF_046866305.1 Octopus bimaculoides | reverse complement strand
ATAGGGTTTTATTAACAATACGGGCCTCCTGCATGAAAGAATATTAAAGGATCTCGCAGCAGTGAAGGTCACACGAGATAGTCGAAATAATAATTTAGTCTCCAGTGAAGGGGTGTTTACTTTCGCATCATTGGAAGCTGTTACAATTATTTTCACCATTTCTCTAACGCTTCAATGATTAGCATGTGTAACGCTATGTTATATTATTGCTACCATCACACACTTTATTAAAATATAATTCACCTTTATTTATCAATATTTTTACTGCATTCTTGTTACTTGTGGCGTACTGCAACACAGATAGCCATACTATATATATTTAGAGTCTTCATTAAATCCCAAACTTCAAATGTCACTCACATCACCTCATAATTTGTATTTCATCTGTACCCGAAAGGTACAAGAAGTCAATTGAAGAAGCATATCCTAAATATATCACTGTAGTAGTCACACAGATTCATTTACTTATTGGGAATTTTGAATTCATAAAATATACTTAATTACTTTTGATTCATATCTCTAAGTTAAATATGATTTATGGATAGTTGAATATCTCGTATCCTTTTAGCCAGAAAACGTATGTACATCTCCAAAAACATATATAAATACGTTTCCACTAATCGACATATTTCGCAATTATTTAAACTTAAACACTGCAATAAGTATGTATACGATGCATCTCCATATAATGGTCAGACTATATGACTTGTAATTTGATTCCTGCTTAAATCTGTTATGAATATTTAAATCTATTAATAGTCAGAGACCTGTAGGAATAATTATCTTTCTACCATAAATACAGTCGGTATCTCGAAAATTGCTGTTATCAAAATAAGGTAAATTAATAAGAAACTGATTATTTTAATCTGGGTTATAATTTCTGTTATATTAGTGCATTTTCAATACGTGGAAAACGAAAATATCCGATTTGATAAAAGTCGATTTATAATTGGAATTCATTCTAAAAATGAAGTAGGTCATGAAAATATAGACTTGGGATAGGTTCACATGTTCCACCTAATTATATGTCTGGGTGAAAATCTATCTATCTATCTATCTATCTATCTATCTATCTATCTATCTATCTATCTATCTATCTATCTATCTATTTATCTATATATGAAATATATATGAATACATTTATATGCTTACATGCATAGATGTATACATAGCCCCCTCTCCTCCCCATATATATAAGTATATATATATTTGCATGCTTACCAACATGCGCACACGTATACTTACATATACATATTTATCTAGCTATATATTATGGCGTATGTAACATTCAACTATATAGAAGTATGCATATACACATACATACGTACATCTGTCTATCTATTTATCGTACTATATATAAGTGCGTGTATGCGCACGTGTGAGTATGAGTGTCGAAATGTGCGTATGTGTGTGATGTCTTTGCGTGTGTGTGTGTGTGCGTGTGTTTGTACGTAATGTAGACACACAGATGCCATTTGATTACGTGTCCTATTACAAACCTTTCAGAAGGTACCAACATGCCAGTCACATGTTTATTTTCATTTCTGAAATGATTCAAGATATTTGAAGTAAAAATCAGCTGACACAAAATATTCACAACTGATAAAAGGACAACGAAAGGACATATTATGAATCAAATATTATTGTTATTTTATGTTTAAAATCAGTAAAACTAGAAACGTTAAGATTCCATTAAAGCAGTAATTTTATACATGACACGCTAATGAGCGAGACGCCCATGAATTCTTCACTGCCGTTTTTTCTCCATTTCTAAGTGTTTCTTTTAGTAATTTTAGCCGCATACGCAAAACAAATTTGGAATTTTTCTTGAACACTTTGAACGCATATATAATTTCGTTGGAAGTCATTACTCTGCAAGTGATTCATAATTTCGTATTTGAACATTTAAAGTCGATAGTGGGGCGAACGATGAGGCGCTACGATAATCGCCTGACCTATTAGAATGCCAATTTAACTATTTCTTCATTGCAACCCAAGCATATTTAGTTAATAAATTATATATTTTATATGGCGACGCTCACATTTGAACTGATAGCATTTAGTAACTATTAAGATAATAATAACAACAATAATTGTTTGTGTAAGCCGTACAAGTTTAACTTCGAATATATTTCATACAAATCCGATGTTTAAAGTGGTACCGATTTGGCGCTGTAGGCAATATTTTTTTCTATTTTTAAGCAGCAAGTGCGTAAAGACTTAGATGATATAGATACCAGAAGAGGGAATACACAAAAGAGGCTAGTACAGGATCAGATAAATCGTAATTGTGCCCTCTGGGTTAAAATTAACACCCTGCGATACTTTAGCGTCATTCTGGAAGCTGAACTGTTACCATGCGCAAACGAGCACTTTTAAGTCGCACCTTGGATCCTCCAACAGGATTCGGCACCATTCCACAACTTTAAACAGACACAACGCTTGATTCAGAAAAAAACATTCCATCGTTCATAGGCCCTGAAGAAGCCCCTATCTCAACTAGTTCGAATTTTTCGCTTTTGTTTATTTGGGAAATGAGGGTCTCAAGTACTCCTCATGTTTCGGTCAACATTCTGAAAATAAAACTGCATGCCTCGCGTAAAGCATTCGCACCTAGACTTAAGACTGTGGTTCGAAACAGACATGGTCATATCTAATAAATTTAGTAGTGTCTTAATTGTCTCATTTACAATTGCATAGCAATGCTCGGACCCGAAATATAACAATATTAAAAAAAAATTAGTTGCCTTGAATTTGGGACACCCTGTTCACACACACACACATGCACGTATACATACATACATGTATGTGTACATACATATATACATACATGCATATATATATATATATATATATATATATATATATATATATATATATATATATATATATATATATATATATATATATATATATATATATATATATATATATATATACACACATACATATATATATATATACGCATCTATCTATCTATCTATCGATATATGCACGCATACATAACAATATAGGTACACCCATACATGTAGTCAATGATGTTTTGGTATCCGGTTCGCGACCGTAATATTATAACATAATTGCATGAAACTATGATAAATCGCAGGACTGGGTCCGTAAATAGAGTGAGAAGTCTAGGATAAGTAATGAAGAAAAAGCGGAAACAGCAACAATAATAACTCAGCAGAAAGAAATATTGATGCACGAGAAAACTAAATCATCTGAAATTAGAATTAAAAAAAAAAAATGATATAAGCGTATATTTTTCATTTTCTTTCTTTTTTTTTTTAGAATATAGCAGAGGAAGTTATGAGAGTGAAGAATATCTTATCTCTGATCATTTCTTCGTGTCCAAGTTTATCGCTTCTGAAATATCGATCGAAAGTTTCTACCCTTTCCATATGTAAAAATCTGTCTAGATAACATATCTATAATTGAGCATGTATAAATAAGTACGGATGTATGGCTCTGCGTCTGGTTGCGCTATTAATGGCGGAACGCACACCTCTCACTACTACTACTACTACTACTACTACTACTACTACTACTACTACTACTACTACTACTACTACGAGGGAGATCCTCGTATAATTGTATGGATTTGTGAAGGTAGACTATAACAATGAATACTGTAGGCCTTGAGACACTGTTCACGTGTATGAAACCTGACGTTTTCTTTAAGAAGCTGTGCGTTGATGTCTTATGGTAAAAGGAAAATGAACAGGAAGCAAATTTATGAGCTTGATTCTCCAAGGAGGAAAGATGGGATGATATAGCTACTGCAATGCGAGGTTCTGGGAGACAAGAAGAATGACAAGAGAGGCAAGAATATTGCTTTGAATACTTTTGTTTGAAGGTGGTATGAATCGGAGGAACAGGGAACACAGTAGTAAAATGAGAGTCACCACAAGGATAATGTGGTGACAGCGTATTGGAATTGTTATTGGTGTATTCTGCTGTAATCGACAGGCTGCAAACAGGATTCCTTTCTGAAATCTGGCCTTCATCTGCCTGTTCCAGTTTAACTTCACTTTTCATCTTTCAGAAAGGATAAAATAATGTAGAAGTCAAGTGCCGGGGTTCCTAAATACAATCCCTCCCTTCAAAACTTGTTTTCGTGCAAAAGAAAAAAAAATATTATTAGAGCCACAACCTCTGTCTGTTTGAGATTGATATACTTGATAAACTACATATTTAGACGTGACCATATGTTAGTCAAAGTGCAAGTGTTCCGCCAGTTTCAACTTCATTTATGTTACTTTTTTTTTCCGGGTGATTAGGCGGAGGTTACAACATTTTGCATATTCTAAGCTCCGATCTATATGGGTTCACCCCCAAGGATAAACACCCGTAAAATCTTAGAATCGAACATACATTATCAACATTTCAAAACTTGTAGAAACAAACCTGAGACTTACATCTAAATTAAATTATACAAGTTTCGTCAAAACTGTGACAGTATGCCATGAGGTTTGGAAGAAAGTACAGTAAATATTTAACAAATTAAATAATGTTATTTTTTCTAATCTCATTTTGCACAAGGAATGTACAAAATAAATTTTAGAGGTAAACACATGAAAAGAACAGCCAAAAGTGTTTTAATTTTTAATTTAATTCTTTGATAGTTTGCGATTAATTATTGTGTATTTATAACTTCTAAGAAATTTTAAGACTATTGGGAATTGGTAAACCATAGTGTGATATATTTCTACTGATATATCCAACATGCCCCTGTCACACACGGAAATTTAAGAAAGGAGGCGAAAAAATAGATAAATACAACCGTCTTAAGTTGGAAATACCTCGGCTATGGAAAATGAAGGTGAAGATAGTTCCAGTTATTGTTGGATCCTTGGGAAATGTATCAGAAAGCATCAAGGAGAATATAAAGGAAATAATGGTTTCAAATTTTTCCACAAGATCAGCGATCTTGGGGGAGTAAATGGATTGATTACGTCGACTCTAGTGTTTCACTGTTACTTAATTCATCGAAACTGAAATGATGAATGTCAAAACCAACCATGGCGGCATTTGAACTCAGAACGTAAAGATGGACGAAATGCCGATAAGCAATTTAACCGGCGTGCTAACGATTCTGCCATCTCGGCAATGCAGAAAGGGACCCTGTGAGACTTCTGACAACAGATGTTGTCCGCTCTCACAGAATCAAACTGAGCAAACACGACCGAGCTCTCTGAGAAGTAAAACAACAACAACTACGACAGCAACATCTACAACAATAATAATGAGAATCAGAATATTATAATAATAATAATAATAATAATAATAATAATAATAATAATAATAATAATAATAGCAACAACAACAACATTATCCTATTTCGATAATATTTAGTACCGGAGCATATCTCAAGTACTGCGTCGTCAATGCACTGCAAACGGAGCTGAAAATAGTGCATTAGTCTGGGACAATAAGTAATCATTTCTCAGAGGAGTAGGGGAAGTATATCAGAAAGATAGTCAGTTAAATCATAACATAAATTACTACATGAAAATGGAGGTCTTTCGAGGTCATATAACAATAGAAATGGTTTTTATGACATATAATTACCGCTAGACAAGATGTGAATTCGGAGAGTGTAGATGCGGTAGATTGCGAGATTTAAACTTTCACCAATTAATATAGCAAAAGTGAAAGAATTTCAGTGGAGGAAATTATAGTAGTAAGTAAGAGATTGAAGAAATATGGGCTAAGGTTATGCGTTCTCTTTATAACGAACATTATTTACATCATTAATACTCTTTATATTAATAATGGATGTATTTGACTATGACTTTCTACATCTAAATAAAAATTCATCTATCTATCTATCTATCTATCTATCTATCTATCTATCTATCTATCTATCTATCTATCTATCTATCTATCAATCTATCTATCTATCTATCTATCTATCTATCTATCTGCATATCTACGGGGTATTGTGTGCATCTCCTACGGCTACATCTGTGTATGTTTGTATTCCTGTGTGTATATGTCCATGTGTGTTTGTGCGTGAGCGTTGTGAGTGTGTTGTGTATATGTATATATATACGTGCATATATCTTTACATATAGGCCAGATTGTTCGTTTATATCTCTCCCTTTGTATGCATCTCTCTATATCGCACACACACACACACACACACACACACACACACACATACACACACACACACACACATACACACATACACTCATGTATATGTATATAGACATTTATATATCTCTGCATCTGTCATTTAAATTAAATGAAAATAATTATTAATCGTCAATATAAATGAAGGGTAATACATAGGAGTTCAAATAATTTAGAAAAAAAGCAACAAAAAAACAAAACAGCGTTATATCTCTATATAAGAATTATCGGATATATATATGTATATATTAAAACCGCCATTTAGAGAAATTATAACTGCGACAAAATGAAGATTTATTGTCGTTATATTCCCGAAATATGTAATTAGTAATATGATGTAATATAGTTCACTTCGCTATGCATTATGACTCAGTATTCTTATCTTGGGAAAATGTTAATGGCATAGGAAGAGATATGAAAGCACATTTAGGACAAAACCAAGTTTAGATATTTATCATTATTTCGCTTCAATGTCTTATAAGTCAACTGCTGCATGCCGACGCATTCATATCAATTTGTATGATTTCGAATTGATATAAAGGCTTCATCGAAGAAATATAATCATGCATGGTTGTAAAAATATAAATAGTTGGTGTCCATAAAATTGAAAATGTTTTTTAAATTACAGACATATGTAAAATTCTGTGCCTCTATTGATGGAAGGAGTAACAGGTTTTGAAAATTAAAATACACGATAGAAAAAAAATGAGGCACGCGATAGTGAGATATTTAACAAAATTCTAATTTAAAATGCATTTGATAAGGTCGTATCTCGAGAAATTCATAAATTGCACGCACAAAATCACACATGCGCACAACATACACGCAAACATACTAACACAAAATACATACATACATAAATACAAACACAAAATACACACACACACACACACACACACATGTATACATATACGCATGTGTGCGTGTGTCTTTGCATATTATAATAGTATTAAACGAAAGAAGTCATAAAGTAATTCAAGAGAGGAGAGTTAAGTTTATTGACATCGGTCTGTCTGCAGAAATTGAAAACAATTTAAGTGGGAATGCATGAAAATCTCGATCATTGAGCCGCTCTGTAACTTTATATATATATATATATATATATAGATTCCACTGAAATTATATATATATAGATTCCACTGAAATTATATATATATAGATTCCACTGAAATTAGATAAATAACCTTCGAGCAGATAGTCAGCAGCGCCGCCTGGCTAGGGCTTGGCTGCTCTGCATTGACAAGGGGCAACACCCTGAAACTAGTCTGCAGATGCCAAACCAGCAGGGGGACACTGCTGACCTCCCCTGTTCGAAGGTTATAAAGGACACAGGTTTCGTGTGTCACATAGCTAGCTAGAGGCGATGGCTTCTTGGAGCTAATTCACGGCAGCTTTCGTCCTAATTTTGGGACTGCCATGTTGGCTTGGCGATAACTATTAATTTCCAGTACCGCTGCCGTAGTCTCCTTTAGAGAGACTTAGAAATATTAATAACTATATATATATATATATATATATATATATATATATATATATATATATATATATATAAGTCTGTCTGTCTGTCTATCTATCTCTATGTATTACAGGGTGACATGCGTTCTAGATTTAGACATAAAAGATTGTATATTACCTTCTTTGGTTTATTTATTTTTTTATTTCTTAATATTATCACCTACTATTCTGGGACGTGTACGAATTAGACCCTAATACATTTCCACTACATCACATAGATATATACGTACACATACATATATCCATGCATACACACACACACACACACAAACACACACACACACAAACACACACACACCCACATATATATATATACACATCCGCATAAATATAAACTGTCTGTACCTAAATTATCTTTTATCAAATTGTAAAGGTCATTTATGGACAACCTCTATAACTGCACATTAGTTATAACAATTTCGATAATAAATTCCTGTGTCTGTGTCAGAGACTGTCTCTCTGCCTTAGTGAAAAATTAGGAAAATATAAGCGGAGGAATATTTAGCACATACACATGCACATTCACATTCACACACACATTCAAGCATATTCCCCACTTCACGCGCATGCGCCCACACATATATAATAGAAATAGTATAAACCGCTCACACCAGTTATATTATTTTTAAAACAATAACACGCGCTGAAATATTCACAATAAACGGTTTATGACAACAACAGAATGTCGATATATTTGACGGACTTCACTATTACAAATATAATCAAGATAACCATAATTCCAGATATCATTAATTTCATCGAAGTAGTTTGTTTTAAACTGAGTGGCATTACGAAATATATAAGTTCTTAACAGTAGTGGGCGATATTAAAATCGCATTATTCAATGTTCTTCAGAATAGTTTTAAATTTTGGAACAAGGCCAGCAGGCTTGTCAGAGGGGCTGAAATGATTAAATCAATCCCAGGGTTCATCTGGCACTAATGGTATCGATGAAAGGCAAATTCGATCTCGGCGAAATTCGAACTAAGAACGTGAAAGCGGACGAAATGTCGTAAAAGTAACGATTCTGCCATCTCGCCGCTTTTTCATAGTAGGAGATATAAATTTTAATTAATCATATTCGGAAACAAGATTCTCTAGTTTGTGTGAGTCATTCAAAATTATATGTGTATGAGACGTCACCTAAGACATATCAGTTTTGGCCATCTTCGCTGTCAGTATTTTCTCGGAGAGCATCAAACTTTGACAAGAACTAACAATATTATCAATATCAGTGACCCTGATTCTCATAAAATGTCGGTGCCGATCTCCTGCATTGCGAAACCACTGTATGGCATATGTGACGCACCATGATTTGCTTGTTGTTTGCTTTTTCTCAATTTTACAATACAAAACATGCATCAAGCGATAAGTCTAACCACACTTCTACTCATTCTTCCGAGGGTTCAACAAAGTATAACGTTTATTTTGCAATGTAAATGTTGAACATTGTTTAACGTAATGCTCCTCTTGCCTTCAAAGATCTACCGAGTAGGCATTTTTCCCGATCGATTCAATTAAATATCTTACTTCTAGCAGTGCTTCCATATTAGAATGTGAAATGCTTACATCTTGCTATGCAATTACATTTATCATTTCTTCTAACCTAGTTAAAAACAATTTATCTTAAATAGCTCGTGTATAAACGGACGTACTGATATTCAAATATTGCTCTGACTTTTCTTTCGTGTTTAAATAACATAGTTTTTAACCTTTTTCATATATCTTAAACGTCCATTTTTATTATAATATGGTTATGTATTGGCCTCGATAAAAGAAATCATTCCTGTGGATATGTGCATGGAATGTATATAGGTCTCAGTCATCGAGGTCTTCGGCTCTAGCAAATTTAGGTTGTATTAAAGATTAACGCTTTAATGTATTTATTAACGTAAAAGGCATATTTCGATATATGTTTTTGACTACCTATCCACAGTCAAGACAAAATACAATTATTTATTTTGAAACATGTCTTAATATCTAATATTATGTTTACATACATGCGTAATTATTTGTGTTAAAAAAGATTGGTGCACACACAAATATACAGAGTTAATATTTACTTGCACATGTATGAATAAACTGCAGATCAACTGCAAGACAAGTAAAGAAACATCCATCTTTTAGAAAAAAGTGATATGAGTAAATATATAGAAACGCGGTGAAAATACGAAAAAGTTTTATTAATAATATTCGCAGGAATTAAATATACGTAATCCTCTAAATAATTCATTCTGACAGATTAAGATAGTAATTATGACAAGGAGGATAAAACATTAGGAAATTATATTAGTGCTGTATGCCTGCTGCTCTGATATATATCGAAGTATTATATATCTACGTCTACACAAAAATGAAAAGTCTTTGATCGTATGCAAAAATAAGAAAATGTATTAACTTACTCCACATGACATCTTCGTAACGCAATTCTTGGTCATTTGTGAAGGTGGCGAGCTGGCAGAAACGTTAGCACGCCGGGCGAAATGCTTAGCGGTATTTCGTCTGCCGTTACGTTCTGAGTTCAAATTCCGCAGAGGTCGACTTTGCCTGTCATTATTTCGGTGACGATTAAATAAGTACCAGTTACGTACTAAGGTCGATGTAATCGAATTCATCTGTTTGTCTGTCCTCGTTTGTCCCCTCTGTGTGTAGCCCCTTGTGGGCAGTAAAGAAATAAGAAACGGTAATTGACTGGGCGCCCTCCCTAAAATTTCGGGCCTTGTGTCTATAGTAGAAAAAAATTCATGGTCTTCTTACCTACAGATTACACACTATGTTTGTATTTCTATCTTGAATTAATGAAATGTTGAAACACGGACTGAGTCACGATCCTATTCCAGCGTCTAAGCTCCTTTTGGCTCAGCTCAGCTTTTTATTTCTCGCACTCTTTCTACCTCTCTCCACTGCATCAAACTCCATTTACTAATGGGTATTTGTCCACGTCCACTACATCTGGAGATATGACCGATGTTACTGTTCGGACAGCAAACACTGAAATCCGCTGTTCTCTTGTTAGCTTGTATAGCGTCACTTCATGCACATATTAGTCATTATGAATGAAATCCCTGAAATGCTTATTACTGACACAAAGGTAATAGCTGTTACAATCCTTTTGTACTTGTGTCCGCATGCTGACACATATTTCGAATTTCCCTATCTCTTCCACCCTGGAACATAGAGTAGAGTTTGTGATGCAGCTGAAACACGTTACAAGGTATGAAATTGTGCGGGCAATCCTCAACTGGTCCTTATTCCATCGACCCGAAAAGATGAATGACAACGTCGACATCGTCGGAAATCAAAGGGTAAAGCAGGATGAAATGGCACTAGGCATTTTCTTAGCGTGTTAACAATCTGCCAGCGCGCCGCCTTAACAACAACAACAACAACAACAACAACAACAACAACAACGACGACAGCAACATCAGCAACAACAACAATGATGATAACAACAACATTAAAACTAGAGGAGGTTGACTTCGACGTAATTTGTACTTGAAAATAACACTATCCAATTTGTGCAACACTCTAACGACTCTGCCAACCCCCTGACTTAAGCAACTATTTACGATATAGGCCCAAGGCCAGAAATTTTGAGGTGTCGCTACTATAACCTCATAATTTGTGGTACTTTATCCTGTGAAACTGAAAGGATGAACTGTAAATTCGAACTAGGTTCGATTTGAAATTAGAAAATAAATAGTTAAAAAGTAATTCCGTAAGATATTTTTTCTGACTGTCTAACGATTCAGCGAGTCCGAGGACTTCACAGCTCTAAATTATATTTGATTCTAATCTAAGCATAATGTTTGAAATTTTCATGGGGAGAAGAAGTTTAATCGACTAAATCAATCCACAGTATTTGATTGGGACTTTATCGTCTCGATCCCAAAATATAAAAAAAATAAATTGGGCGGCCTCGGTGGAATTTGAGCTTAGGGCGTCAGAAACAGTGAAAACTAACGCAAAGGACTTTGTTCCTCGCTGACTAAATTGATCCACAATATTTGTCAGTGATTCTGTCTATTCGATCTGAAAGAAATAAAAACTATAGTTGACCCTGGTGTAGTTTGAACTCAGGATATAATCAACTAGGAAAACTAACGCAAACAATTTTGTTCGACACTCTACCGATCATAGTACTAGTAACAGAACATTTCTGACATAGAGAGAGATAGAGAGAGAGAGAGAGAGAGAGAGAGAGAGAGAGAGAGAGAGAGAGAGAGAGAGAGAGAGAGAGAGAGAGAGAGAGAGAGAGAGAGAGAGAGAGAGAGAGAGAGAGAGAGAGAGAGAGAGAGAGAGTCGTACTGGCAATATGAATACTAATAAGAATGGAAAGAACTAAAAATAGAGTGCGTATTCAATGAACGGTTGTTTTGTTATGCGGAACGTAGAGAAAAAGAGAAAAGAATTACAAGATCAATGTTGACAACCGCAGACTAAAAGTCCGAAAGAATTGATAGAACACATTTTGATGTTGTCAAAAGATTTAGTCTGGTTCAGTTTTATCTCATAAAACAAATATATTTGCTAGAAGAACAAAGGAATTTAAATTTTAAAAGACAATAACAAGATGTCATTGAAAGTTTAATTGAAAGTAAACATCATGGAGATAAACTGGTGGAAGTAAGAACGTTGCATTAAAAATCTTTTGAATTTTTCAAACAATATTTATGTATACAATCTATACTGCACTTAGACATAAGGTCAACGTTAACATGTCTAATTACATATATAAAACAAGAAGAGTGTGTTTACATGCATGAACTTACAACATATGCCTGTTAGAAATAGTGTGTGCATATACGTACATACATACACACATGCATACATACATACACGCACACACACACACACACACACACACACACACACACACACACACATATATATATATATACATACATACATATATATGTATATATATATATATACATACTATATATATATATATATATATATATATATATATATATATATATATATATATATATATGTGTGTGTGTATACACACACACACATACATATGAATGTATGTATGTATGTATGTACGAAAGAATGTAGATATGTATAATGTATTAAGTGCGCGTAGAGTTGTCGGGAAGCTTTCCGCTGTCTGTGACATACTTTTTAGTTTTTAGCTTGTTACATTTCAATTTCACTTAACTCATATTTACCCAGTGGAAGATATTGAATATTAATGTTACCGTCTCTTTTCGCGAAGGATAGGAACCTGTCCGAATGCATTCAACTTGCTAGAAATTGCAACCAGCTTCTCAAGACTTACAATCTATCTTCGTTAAAATAGACGGTCTGGGAATACAGCGAAAGACCATCAAGTTGCACGATTAACTAGATAAACGAATGGGACGCATGTAGTCCAAGATACACATTTCCCATGGTATTGACGAGTTTATCATGGATTGAGTTGGATTGAGTTGGTAAAGCTAACAATGTCTTGTCTTAAATTTTTCTAGATTCGTAGCTAATCCTACGATGCCATGCGCAGTTGAGAGAGAAATAGAAAGGAACTTTAACATGAAATAGTATTAATCAGTGCATGAAGTGAATTTTAAGATGAAGTTTATAATTATTGGTCCTTAAATAATGGTAAGGAATATAACATAACAACACAGCATTTATGCCCGATGTTTGTCAATGTAAATTATGAAATATTAACCCAATCATTTACTTTGCTATATTTCAAGATAGTGAGAAACCTGGTTAAAGAAATACAAAAACAATCAGTCACAGATCAGATCACTTATGGCTAAATGTCTTAAAGTATATCGCGTCGAGACACTGAAATTTACGTTCAAATACTTCCAATCGATGGAAAAAAACTCCCCAGAAAAAACTGGTACTGTTCAAGCGGATTTTATCTCACCTCTGCAAATTTATTTGGATAAAATATTAAAAATGAAGATTTGCAAAGTAGTGGGTTAAATACTACAATTCGCATACGCATAGTTCAATTTTGCATTCAACTGTGTAGCATGTTCGGTAGTTATGCCCTATTCTAAACTCCTATTGATGGAAAAGTAGCCTGCATGTAATATGTATAACTTCCAAAAGGAAATTATACATACTTCTATACCAAATATAAATACACGTTCCAAGTTTCTAACTAACTGCTTAGCAGATTCGTCAATTATGTCCTACTCTAAACTCCTGATGATGAAAAAGCAATGTACATGAACTAATATGTATAACTAACAAAAGGATTTTCTATTTATTTCCCATATTTAACGAAGCCCGGATATCTGACTTTCTTTGCATTTTCCTAGGATTGCGATCAAAGACGCTGAGATGATCTCAGATATTGTAAGGTAACTTGGGAGATTATATGCGGTGATTTTAAGTCTAGTTTCATTTCTATTTTCATTCTCAATTCGTCCATTGAGGTCTTTCAAATTTTACGCCTTCTTAATTAGTTATTCGCTACTGTTCGATGCCAAACTCTGTTTCTTCCACTGCTGACTCTGCCAGGCTGTCAAATCCATTCATAATTGGCATAATGACATCTTTGGTGTGTGGCATGAGAGGATTTGGTGGAGCAACTTCACACCTGCTACAGTCTGGAAGTGACAATATTTTAGGTTAGCAAATGTGGCGTTGGTCTAAATCAATGGTTCTCAACCACACTTTTTTTTACCTAGGGCCCCTTTCATTATTACTTTCTACTGGTGGACCCTCATAGCTATTCGATATTTAAAAGCTAATTTTATACAAATTTCTTTCAAAATTACCATTTTGTTATTTGTACATTAACTTGCGTAGGCTGAAATTTGTAAAACATCAGAGAAATAAACCCGATTCTTGCAATACATACATTTAAAAGAAAACGTTTCTTGGAGACTTAAGATACTACAGTGGGACCCCACTTAACTATTTTGGTAGTGTGGACCTCTAAAAACCCTATATGGAACCCGAGGATTCACAGAGTTCCTGGTTGACAAACACTCGTCTAAATAACTCAAGTGTTCTTGTCACTAAAATCTGCTTAGTGCCGAATGTATGTGGCTGTTATATTTTATCCTTTTCTTGTTTCAGTCATAAGACTGCAGCCATGCTGGGGCAAAGTCTTGAAGGATTTTAGTTGAACGGCTCGACGCCAGTACTTACTATTCTTAATATTATCTTGAAAGTCTGGTACTTATTCTGTAGACGTATTTTGCAAAACTGGCAGGTGACGGGACATAAACACTCTGACATCGGTTGTCAAGTTGTAGTGGGAGACAGACGCACAAAGACATATGCACATACACGCACACGTACACACAAACACGCACACACATACAGATTCACACACGCACACTCAGACATAAGGAGACGCGCGCGCACAGAATCACACACACATTCTTCGGGCTTCATTTAGTTTCTTTTAACCAAATCCACTCATATCTATCTATCTATCTATCTATCTATCTATCTATCTATCTATCTATCTATCTATCTATCTATCTATCTATCTATCTATCTATATATATATATATATATATATATATATATATATATATATATATATATATATATATCATGGCTCACCACTTTAGCCTGCGTGGATATCCACCCACCACCATCCACACCGCCCTTGCCAGAGCACGTTCTGTGGACCGTGCATCTGCTCTCTCCCCCCGAACCCGCCCTGCCGTTTCCCGCCTCCCTTTTCCCCTCACCTACCATCCCACCACCCTACCCCTCCACCGCTCCATCCTCCGAGCTTTTCGGCGCCTCCAGTCCGACCCCTCCACCTCCCACATCTTCCCTAATCGACCCCTCCCCTCCTTCAAACGAGCCCACAACCTACAGGACCTCTTGGTCCACAGCTTCTTCCCCAACCCAACCTCCCAACCTGGCTCGTTCCCCTGCTCCCGCCCACGCTCCCGCACTTGCCCTTACCTCTCCAACACCACCCTCCTCACCAGCACGCATCACCGACTCCTTCACCTGCACGTCTACCAACATCATATATTGCCTCTCCTGCTCTCTCTGCCAATCCCTGTACATCGGACAAACGGGGCGGCGCCTGGCCGACCGATTCGCGGAACACCTCCGAGATATCAACGTCGGCAATGACACCCCGGTGTCACGCCACTTCCGTTCTGCCGGCCACTCCTTGCGGCAACACCTGTCTGTGTTTGGATTGTCCATGCACAGGGGCCATCCGGACTCCCGTTTGCGCCGTGAACAGGGATTAATCTTCTATCTTCGCGCCACATGGGCTCAACTCCCCTCCACTCTTCATCTAACCCCCTCCTCCTGTCTCTCTCCCCTACCCTCCCTCCTACCACCCATCTCTCCCCTCCCCCACCTCCTGCTCCGACTCCTACTTCTTTGTACGTCTCTTCACCTCTCTTCATACTTCTCTCCACTCCCACTTCTCTTCACCCCTACTCTTTCTCTCCTCTCTCTTACTCTCTCTCACTCTCTTCTCTCGTACTCCCCCCTCTCTCACTCTTACTCTCTACACTCTTACTCTCCTACTCTCTACACTCTTACTCTCTTACTCTCTCACCCTTACTCTCTCACTCTCTTCCCCTCTCTCTCACTCTCTTTCTCTTCCTTTCTTTCTCCCCCCCATACCCCTCTTCCCTCTCTCTCACTCTCTTTCTCTTCCTCTCTTTCTCCCCCCATACCCACCTTCCCCTCTTTCTCCCCCCATACCCACCTTCCCCCTCTCTCCATCCCCTTCCCTCTCTTATACCCACCCTCTCTCCTCTCTTCCTCTCCCCTCCCATACCCATCTTCCCCCTCTCTTACATCCACCTTCCCCTTCTCCCTCCTCGTCAACACCCCCTCATACGCTCATCCCACCACACCCCAACACACTCCTACTCTACCTTCCCACTCCACCCCATCCAATTCCTTACACCCACCACCCACCCCTACCCACAGACCCCTACCTCTACCCCACACTCCACCCATGCCTTCCCCACCTCCCAACACCCTCACATCACACCACACCAATACCCTCGCATCACACCACGCACACCACACCAATACCCTCGCATCACACCACGCACACACTACAACTGACCAACTACTTTCTCCCTTTCTCCCTTCCCCCATTTTCACACTACATACGTCAAGATCACCAGCAGTCTACCTCCCACACACAGACCCTCGTTCCCGCTCACCGTTTGTTATCTCCCCCTTTCTTAGCTCTCCTGAAATAAGAATTTGTAACTTCCGGTCAGCCAGTGTTATGATCGGCCATTATTATGATTGACCGTTGACTGAACACTATTCAATTTTTTTTCTCCGTGTTTTTCTCCTTGTCTCCGTATTCTTTCTGTTGAAGAGCGTAGCTCGAAACGTCAAAGACTTTCCGTATTCCCGAGCGTCATACTAATATATACTTTTGTTATTTACACCACCTGTCCTCGTCTGTTGTTATTTTTTGTATATTCTCCCATATATATATATATATATATATATATATATATATATATATATATATATATATATATATATATATGTTTATGTTTGTGCGTCGATCCCATACACACGCACACGCACACACACACATTCCATGTATATATATATATATATATATATATATATATGCATATACACGACAGGTTTCTTTCAGTTTCCGTTTACCATATCCCCTCACAAGGCTTTGGTCTCTCCCTTGGTCTCTCCTAGGTCGGTGCAAGCTGCGGTGCAATGGGATTGAGTCCAGAACCATGTGATTAAGAAGCAAGCTTCTTACCACACACACACACACGACCATGTATGTATATATATATATATATATATATATATATATATATATATATATATATATATATATATATATATATATATATACATTCACGCGCGCGCGCGCGTATATGCGATTATATGTGACGTTTCTCTATTTCACGCGCTAAATTAATAAACAAGCACATTTCAACACATCGTCAGTACATTTACTGATGTATGTAACACTTACTAATGAAAAGAAATTAGACAGTATCAAATAACGCAACATCTTCAACGAATTAATAAGTTATTAACAAATTGGAGTCGCTTTGTGATAAGAAATTTGTTTCCCAAACACATGGTTTCGGGTTGAGTTGCACTGCATGACACCCTTGGCAAGTCTCCTCTAAAATAATCTCGGGCCCACCATAACCTTGTGAGTGGATTCGGTAGATGGAAACTGAAAGAAGCCCGTCGTATATATATATATATATATATATATATATATATATATATATATGACGGGCTTCTTTCAGTTTCCATCTATGAAATCCACTCAGAAGGTGTGTGTGTATGTGTGTTTGTCTGTGTTTGTCCCCCATCACCACGTGATAAGCGGTGTCAGTCTGTCTACGTCCCCGTCACTTAGCGTTTCGACAAAAGTGACCGAAAGAATAAGTACCTGGCTTAAAAAATAAAAAAAACAGAAGTACTGTTGTTGATTCATTCAACTAAAAAAAGATTGAGGGCAGCACCCCAGCATGGCCACAGTCTAATGACTGAAACACGTAAAAGAAAAAAGGATAACAGATAATTAAAGAAAAAAAATGGCAGCAGTTGCTTAACAACCCTGAACAATATTGGTTGGTACTAGTATTTATAACTCATCTAAGCAATTTAGTGATATAATTAATAGTCTGAACTCAGTTATTGATAGCAGCCAAGTTTGGTTTAATATAGATGGGTCCAGTTTCACGTGGCTTAATGAAATACTGTTATTATCCCATTTAATACCTTCCCGAAATTAACATTATTTGCAATTCTATTACCTACCACAAAAAAACCCCTCCTTAATTACTCAGACAATTTATATGGAACGCATTAGTATAAGCCATAAGCCTTAAGTATGATGATATCATTAGTATTATTTAACATTCGTTGATATTTCCAGTTATGACTGTATAGGTGTTGCATGAAGTTTGAAGAGTACTATCTTTTCAACAAATTGTTTAGGAGAAGGATTTCATTCTGTACAAATTATTGTAGCGGGAGAAAATATAAATTGATAGAAATACTAGCCATTTTCGTGATAATATATGTATATGTATCCATAAACGAATGTGAGTAATAGAGTATAATGTTGTTGTTGTTTGTTCCTTCACGAGCTATGCCTGGCTCATAAGGGCTGGTTTTCCGGTTTCATTGGCGTATAGGTTCCCCACCTGGACGAGACGCCGGTCCGTCGCAGGTGAGCTGCTACATGCAGGAAGAAAGAGTGAGAGAAAGTTGTGCTCGAAAGAGTCCGCAGAAGTGCGCCATTACCTTCTGCCGGAGCCACGCGGAGCCTAGTTGTTTCGCCCATAAACTCGAAAATCTCCCGATCTGAGATTCGAACCTGCGATCTCTCGACCGCGAGTCCGCTGCTCTAATCACTAGGCCATGTGCCCCCACAATAGAGTATAATGCGTACTGAAAATTCATACTTTTTCTCTGCAATAAAGATTTACATGCAAATATTTATAGCATTACGTGTGATTCGACAATCATTGTCCCATAAATGAATATGTACATACACCCATGCACACACACACACACACACACACACACACACACACACACATTCACACACACAAACACACACGCATACGCACACACACACATGCACACACTTATATAAGACGGGCACCTTACATTTTCCGTCCACCAAACCCACTCACATGCCTTTGGCCGTACCAAGACTGCCACGCAGTGGTACTGAACATGGGGCCATGCGGTTGTGAACCAAATTTCTTACCACACAGTTGTGCCAACATACATTCGTACATACATACATATACGTACGTTCACACATACACACACACAGACGCACACACAGACGCACACACACATACGCACACACAAATACACACATACACACATATACGTACCACTGGCTTCTTTCCTTTTCTCTTCACCAAATCTACTCACAAGGCTTCGTTCGACCCGAGGCTCTGAAAATAATTTACTCGCTCACGGTGACACGCAGAGGGAGCGAACTCGGAACGATGTGGTTGGGAACACACTTCTTACCACTCAGCCACTCCTGCTCTGTTGTATATGTTTATTTATTTACATACTCGGTGGGACCCACGAGAGAGACACACATATTGCCCATTATTTGGTTCTTAAATATAGTTAGCTGTATATGGACTTACATTCTCTTTTACCACGGAGATATTATTTATCAGAATCGCCTACCAAACTTGAAGCAGTTTCCATCATGTGTCTGTGTATTGTATGTGTATGTGCGTCTCTTTTTGTTTGTTTCATTACCATTTGACAGCCACTGTTGGTTTGTTTATAACCATGCAACTTAGCAATTGGACAAGACGAGCAGATGGGATAAGTACCGGATTTTGAAAACGTAAGCACTGATGTCGATTTGGCCGAAGAAACCC
>NC_142940.1:14893283-14900783 GCF_046866305.1 Octopus bimaculoides | reverse complement strand
ATTATTAGTATTAGTATTATTATTATTATTATCATCATTATTATCATTATCATTATTATCATTATCATTTTATTATTATTATCATATACAAATATACGTACAAACATAAAGTAAACACACACACACATTCTAACATTCACGTATACATATAATATATACATATAATATTTTAGCACATCTAATATTCTATAGCACAAACAAAAACAAATTATTCAACAAGATGATTGATATAGAAATCAAATTGTCAAGAAAGAAAAATAAACACAATAAATCATAAAACGACACAAATAAAACCATTGCAATAATCAGAACATGAACATCTGGCTCACATATTGAGATTAGAGAATTATTGTGATTAGAGAGAAAACAATCGATAAATCAGTGCTTTAGTTTAGACGTGTGTATGTGTAATATTTATCTCACTGACTTCGTTTCTCACGTCGCCCTTTACACTGTATTGTTTGAACATTTTAACGTCTCGTCTTTTTTCGGATAACTGATACCACTACTCGTAGGGGAATCTACCTAGTTATCTGAAGGAGCAGCTCATGTGTAGTAGATATGGCTGCTTGGTTCCGAACCTGGCCTTGAAACCACGTTGTTTTCGGGTCCAGTATTATTGCCTTGCACATTGGGTACTTGTGTTCCATAATAGTCTCGGTCCGATCAATGCATTGTGGGGAAATTAAATAGACGGAATCTGTATGGAAACCCGTCGTATCTGTGTATAAATAAATATACTATATATAAAAGGAGCACTCCGTCGATTACGATCAACGGAACAGCTTGCTCGTGAAATTAAGGTTCACGTGGCTGAACTAGTACTATCATGAAGTAACTTATGCAATTTTTATGTATTAGTGGTAGCGGTTGTGTTTTAGAATTTACAACTGTTGTAAATTGTACAACATAATTGTCACCACTGCTACATGAACCTAAAGGTTGCATAGTTTCATGTATGAAAGTACTAGTTCAATCAGAATGGACATTTAATATTCTACCATTTTATTCTATGATATAATATCTTATATTATGATAAGATTGTAAACACAACGTGATAATCAGGAGATGTTGGAATTTGTTTGAGCAACATGTTTGTGTGTGTGCGTGTATGCACATATATATGGATACTATACGTATGCATATACATTAATATAACATATATATATATATATGTATTTATGTATATATATATGTATATATATATATATATATATATATATATATATATATATATATATATATATATATATATATATATATATATATATATATATATATATATATATATATATATATATATATATATATATATATAAGTACTATATATATATATAATACTTATATATAATATCAATATATGTATGTACACAGTCACGCACGTGTACATTATATATATATATATATATATATATATATATATATATATATATATATATATATATATATATATATATATATATATATATATATATATATATATATATATATATATACGTTTATATGCCGATTAGTATGCTATATATATTTGTGCTTGCGAATTTACGTTTAGGAAGTTGTTTGGATGTATGTATATACATCTATTTGTGTGCATGTAAAATGCATTCTTTAGACAACAGGATTTTAATTTATTAAATTATATGCCATTTTGATAACAGAAAATGATTAGCCTCTTATATCATATATAACTACAAAATATTCACCATATCATTTTTAATTTATTAAGTGGATTCGAATTACGTATATCATACTAGTCATTAATTCTCTTGTTGGAAACTAATCATTTTTTTTCTTCTTAAAGCAAATATTTTTACAATCTACACACATTTAACTGACTATATTTACGACTGCATGGCTTTAATCCATAAAATGAAGTATTTCATTTCTAATGAATATTGCTTTACTCGTTTTACTTAGATTCCTCAATTAGAGTTTCGAATTAACTTCTCTCATTTAAATTATGTAGATGCAACAAACCTCATAGCGGCGTGGTGTGAAATTTCTTTATATGCATATACATACATATATATGCATATGTATATGTATGTATGCAGGTATGTATGTAGGTATACATGTATGTATGCATATATATATGTATATGTGTGTGTATGGGTATGTATGTATAGTTGAGCATTCTTAAATACTTAACTACCTGTGTAAATACATATATACGTGCATAGATACATGCAAATTTATGGGCAGATAACTGTGTGGATTTCTGTGTATGTTTCTGTGAGCAAACGTTCATAAATACATACATACTAGATACATTATTATAATAATCTAATGTGTGAAAATTAATACACGTATTTCTATATTTATCTCAATTGACGTACATTCATATCTACATAATTCTCGACCAAACCACACATATAGTTAAGTGTTGGACGGAAAATGAACACTCACAGATAGTAATTATAACTACAGTGTATTTTAATTGGAATGCAATTATTATTAAATGCGTAGCAATTAGGAGAGTAATTTTTGATTGAGCATTATTTAATTGCTCTATGCTAATTTACTATGACATGCTAAATCTCACAATATATACAATGCGGTACACACATATGCATATATATATATATATATATATATATATATATATATATACATATATACATGCATATATGTGTGTGTCTTCATATATATATATATATATATATATATATATATATATATATATATATATATATATATATATATATATATATAAATTTATATATATACGCATGCATATAAACACGTAGTGAGAATCCAGTCGTATAATTCATATTGGCATTCATTATTAATTGGCAAAAGAAATAGTGATTGAATGTCCACAATTAACTCATAATGCTATTTTCTTTTCGAATTGGTTTGCTCACTAGTCGTACTATGATTAAAACATTGACCTTATCTTAGATTGGAATTAAATTTGGTAATTAAGAATATAGACGAAAATAACTGATACCAGTATTTGCTTTTATTTTTTAAATTTATATTTTAATTTATATTATTTAAGATTATAAAACTCGATGTTATTCTTTTCCTATACTGTAGAATCAGTCGCAGATTTATAAAGCATGTGCTTAGCAGATTAGAAACTGAGCACGTAAAGAACAGAGTAAATCAGGTTAAAATTCAATCTCAGAGAGAATAGCGAGAAAAACGTTCTTTTCTAACTTAACTTGCCCTTGGGTTAGCCAAACAAACATTTGGCAAAAACGTCATTATTTTCGGCTCCGAATTGCTCATCTGCTTGCGTTTTATCGAATTAGCGTACTAATAGTAATTTCTGTTGTAAGTCTCGGTTCTTAGAGAAATACTTCGTTGCCGTAGAAAGTTCTAAACACAATTACCAAAATAACGAGACGAATAGAAATAAAGAATAGAGGAAATAAAATACGCAGATAAGCATAAATATAGATGCGAGTAAAATGGAAATTGAAAGAAATACAAAGAACGTAGAGGAGAAAAAAACAAAAACAAAACAGAACAACTGCTCTCTCCCAATAGAAAGCGACAATCTAATAAACAATAGAAATGAAAACGATGATGGTGATGATGATGATGATGATGATGCTGCTGATGATGGTAGTGGTGGTAGTGGTGGTGGTGGTGATGATGATGATGATGATGATGATGATGATGATGATGATGATGATGATGATGATGATGATGTTGATGATGATGATGATCATCATCATCATCCCCATCATGATCATGATGATCATGACGATAACGATGACGATAATGATGACGATGACGATGACAACTGCTACTGCTGCTGCTGCTGCTGCTTTTAATCATGCAGCCGCTGCTGATGCTGCTACTACTACCGCTACTATCACTACTACTACTACTACTACTACTACTACTACTACTATTACTAATGGTAATAGTACCATTATTACAAGCATCAATGATATGAGCAACAGCTCACAACAACAAAATCAATAACAACAACAATAATAATAATTATAATGATGACGATCATAATAATAATAATAATAACAATAATGATAATAATAATAATAATAATAATAATAATAATAATAATAATAATAATAATAATGATAATAACAATAGCAATGCTTTCTTCGAAGAAAATGGAACGTTTACTGTCATACCAGTTAGTCGATTTATAACTGAAAAATATATCGGCTTTGGAACTGGCAAGTTGACAATTCAACTAATTTCAATTTAATTTGAAAATAGATCTTTGTAATGGTGGACTTTTGTAAGTAAAACAATAAAAACCGTAGATTCGGTAAGTATTCCGGTATCTTAATAGGATATCAAATTGCAGAATAAAAAGAAAAACTCATCTACTAACTCAAACGCTGTACAAAAATGTCCATGTTTGCAATAAATGGGGAATGATTTAAACAATTTTATGACATTAATGAATAGTCTTATTCCTAGTGTACAAAGGAAGCAAATGGAAAACTGCATGTGCGTTTTAATAGGACAATCGTATTGGCTAATCTCTCACTGCATTAAGTGACTATACAGTACGTACAGACATACATAACTATGTACATATATATGTGTATATATATATGTATATATATGTATATATATATATATATATTTATATATATATATATATATATATATATATATATATATATATATATATATATATATATATATATATATATATATATATATATATATATATATATATATATATATATATATATATATATATATATATATATATATATATATATATATATATATATATATATATATATATATATATATATATATATATATATATATATATATATATATATATATATATATATATATATATATATATATATATATATATATATATATATATATATATATATATATATATATATACGTACATACATAAACACACACATACACATATACTTGCATACGAATTTATATATGTAGATAACTAGATACTAAGATAATTTTCGACAAGAATTGCACCAGGCCATGACTATGTAAATAGCAGCACTCAGAAAATATATTTAATTATATTTACTGTTGCAACCATTCTTTGCGCACCGTAGCTCACTCGATGAAAGAGTTATGGCTTGCAAAGATATATACGGGTGTAGGTAATTTATCTGGAATTTGTTGGAAGTATTTATGCAGAAACCATTTGAATGTTATAACAACTTTGTCCTCCCATATATTTAGTATTATGATGTTAAAGAAAGCTGAGCCAGTTGGGATGAAATAGATTTGTTTAAGAGTTGTGAAGTGATGCGAACATGATTTTTTGTACAGAAAAAGACTGCGAGGGGAACAAGCCTTGGGTTAAGTTTAAAATTGATGCCAGCATCAGCTTGAGCTTTTCCAGTCGATTCCAATAATCAGCACCAGTTATGTCGTCAAATTTCATTTGTGAACGATCTCTCGGATGCTTCACATTTAATAATATATTGTTTTGTGTAGGAATACCATATTGAATATACACATTCAAGGTAAGGACGGACAAAGGTAAAGAAGAGAACGAGTAGTATAATGGGATGGGCTTAAGTTGTTATCGACAGCTTCTTCGAGTGCCCTACATGTGTTTAATGAGACCATGTTTTCGCCCGTAAGAAGAGTGCATGGTAGCATAAGTCCAGCTCCTTTACTCATGTGGATTAATTCAAATCCATTCGTGTTTACTTGCATATAGTATATTTTCTCCCATTGGAGGACAACTAGTACATGCGATTGGAGATTTTTACATGCGATTGGAGATTTTTCCGATTCTCTAACCTGTTGACGATCTTCAGAAGCTTAGAGCCATCTGAAAAAAATTTAATACTGCTGTGTCTGATCACATCACTCATATCGATAAGGTAAATAATGAAGTGGAATCGGCCCAGTATAGTGCGTTAAGGGACTCCATTAATGTGTCTTGCTGAGCTTGATCGAACACCATCCATCAGCACGCGGTGGATTCTGTTCGCCAGCAAGCAGTCAGTCCACTATAAATGATTCCCAAGGACGCCAATGCTGTATAGATTCTTTACGACGATTAAGAGAACAAGATTGTCGAAAGTATATATCTGGTTATATATATATATATGTAATTTATATACACCAATGTATGCAAACACGAACTAACACACACGCACACACGTACCCACGAACACACACACTCATACATATGTATATATATGTATACACACACACACACACACACACACATACAAACACACACACACACACACACACACACACACACACACACACACACACACACATATATATATATATATATATATAAATTTAGATTCAAAGTGAATATGGTACTTAAGTTTAAGCACCAGAAATTAGTATAGTATTATCCCAAAAATTCCCCAAAATAAGGTGACCAAAAATCACTTTAGCAATATCCTTGTTGCTTATTTTGATTAATAAATAAATAAATAAATATATATATATATGTATATATATATATATATATATATATATATATATATATATATATATATATATATATATATATATATATATTGTGTGGGAACGTTACCACAAGTTTTATGGAATGCTATTTAGTGCATATCTTTTGAAGTACCCGATTCTTTCTGAATCTTTGTTATTATTATTATTATTATTATTATTATTATTATTATTATTATTATTAGTAGTAGTAGTAGTAGTAGTAGTAGTAGTAGTAGTAGTGGTGGTATTTATATATATATATATGTGTGTGTGTGTGTGTGTGTGTTTTATGTATAAGTACAAAACCACGTATACGTGAAGTCGTTGACCATTTAATTATTTGTTCGTCCCCAGATTTAAAAAAAAATGTTAAAATACATGAGAGACTGAATTGTAAGAACTATATTTAGCGTAAGTATATATTTTACCATTAGGTGAGCAACGAAATTCAATTTATTACAAGATGTCTATCGTTCTCAGGACTTTATATTACAAAATTCGATAAGTTATGTTATGTAAAATAGTTGTTAAAACATTGATACGGTGTGATTCTATATTTATTGAGTTTGACATGTTAGGGAGACATTTCTACTGACGTATGATGTGGATACATTCTAGTAAGTAATCGAATTTACATATACATATACATGCATATACACATACAAACACATACACACATATATACACACACATAATTATATCTATATTTACATATACGTGTGTGTGTATATATTTATATATATATATATATATACATGAATATATATGTACGTATATATTTATGTATATATATATAAATATATAGATATATATATATATATATATATATGCGTGTGTGTGTGTGTGTGTGTGTGTGTGTGGGTGTGTGTGTGTGTGTGTGTGTCTATCTATCTATCTATCTATCTATCTATCTATCTCTCTATCTATTCTTTTATCTGTCGATCTATATACATATATGTCTACCTAAAATAAATTTTGGGGAGATGCTAAATGATTTCCTTTTTCAATTTTTACTTTATTTTATACTATACCCACCCGCTCAAGTAGAAACCACTTATAGCCACCTTCAAGAGGCAGTCTCAATATCATAATTGC
>NC_142940.1:14880783-14888283 GCF_046866305.1 Octopus bimaculoides | reverse complement strand
CAATTAACCCAGACCTTGTCTGAGCGGAGGCTATCCCTGAAAGGAAGGGCAGGGGTAGCAGATGTGTTCATCGCATCTGTGATCGTCTACCGCCTAACCATCGACCCTTGCCCCGATTCGTGGCTACACAACACGCTGGAACGATTGCTATTACGGCGTTTGCTGAAGTGCAAAGGACCTCTTGTAAGGCCCTCTATATGTTGCCAACAACAGCTAAAGGGTGTGCTAGGGATGCCATTGCTAATGATGCAGAGGCATGCACACTGGATGACGCATCTGTGACTTTCACTGGATGGTGAACGGGGGTGGTCTACGCATGGCAAACTCATACACTCTCGGTTAACTGCTTTCAGTGAACTGGAACCTTGGATTAAAGGTAGACCAACGTTGGGAGCGTGGCAAGCCGTGTATCGTCAGGCACTCACGCTTCTCCTGGATGAGTAATGCCAGTGACGGGGGTTCCAGGTAGTCATTTTATAGAGGAGGTGGTAGAGGCCAAGTGTGACGACACCATGGGCTTCGATGATAGTCAGCTTGCCGGCCTGTTTTAAAGGACATTTGGGCTAAAGCATGTGGATAATTTCCAAAAGTCCTTGAGCTGGCAATGTTACCGAGGAACTTTACCAGTGTGGTATAAACTCGCCAGGCATGGCTCTACTTATTCGCCCACTTGCCCAAGATGCGAGCAGAGCAGTGAAACTTCTGCACGCAATTGTGCAGTGTCTGAAAATTTCGGAAATGTGAGTTTATGTTGAACAACTGTCACGTTTAGGATGAATACAACTGTCTTCCGATTCTATAATAAAGATTGACAAGAAGTTTTTTAAAAAAGGGACCAAAAACAATTAAGCATAGAAAGGAATGAGACATAACCGTTCTATAAAGCCATTCTACATGGGTAGGATTATATTGGGAATCCCTTTATCTCTCCTTGTATGTCCCCTCTGTGTGTAGCCCCTTTTGGGCAGTAAAGAAATAAGAAACGTTAGCACGCCGGGCGAAATGCTTAGCGGTATTTCATGTTTTAAGTTCAAATTCTGCCGAGGTCGACTTTGCATTTCATCATATCGGGGTTGATTAATTAAGTACCAGATGCGTACTGGAGTCGATATAATCGACTGGCCTCCTGCCCCAAAATTGCGGGCCTTGTGTCAAGAAGAGAAAAGGATATTTCGTCTGGGTCAAACGACTCCATAGGCACTTTCTTTTCCTCTGAGACGAAATATTAATATTACAGTTATTGTTGTTGTTCGTGACATAAGCATGTATACTCGACGTTATTTCAATCTAATGGTGTATGAAATGTATATATAGATAAGATATTTATGTACATAGTGATAAATATATATATGTGTGTGTGCATTTGTTACCATACATAAATACCATACATAAATACATACATACATACATACATACATACACACATACACATACATAATCTGAATTATTTACCCTGCTACGTTTGTATTAATGCTACGCTTGTAGCAAACGCCTTTTACTATGAATTAGGTCGAAGTTCTAATTTGCATAATATGACAATTAACTGATAATCTATGGAAGTCCATCGAAAACATAATCTATTAAAGGCACCACATATATTCATAAGACAATCGAATGCCAAACTATAAAACGAAACTTTAGACATAATTTATTATATTTTATAGAAGTGACATTAATACTATATTATACGTAAGACAATTGACCGATAAATAAATGTTTCAAATGAACATACATACTCATATATATATATATATATATATATATATATATATATATATATATATATATATATATATATATATATATATATATATATATATATGTATATATATATGTACATATACATACATATATGCCTACATCCACGCATCTCTCTGTGTGTATATATATTTGTATGTGTGTATGTGTGTTTGTGTGTATTCTTTTACTTTATTCAATAATTAGACTGCAACCATGGTGGAGAATCGTATTTTAGAATTTTTAGTGGAATTAATCGACCCCAACACTAATTTTCATGAAGCTTCATGCTTATTGTATCCTTTTTCCTGAACCGCTAATTTTTGGGGACGTCAACACACCAACACCGGTTGTCAAGCTGTAGTAAGAGACAGAGATAAAAAGACACACACAAGGAGTTGAATCAAGTTCTGTGAAATGATATATATATAGATATAGATATGCATGCGTAGATAGATAGATAGATAGATAGATAGATATATAGATAGATAGATAGATATGCATGCGTACATGAATACAGACAAACACGGATATACATACAAATAAAACTTTTCTACAAGTGAGGCAAATAATTCCTTGATGTTTGAGTAATAGAAGATATGTTCAAAAGAGGAGATACACGAAGAGAGGAATGAGAAAGTATTGGAATGTGGAAAAAAAAAAGAAAAGAAATAAGAATTATGAATACGTAGAAGGGGAATAAGCAAAAAAGCAAGAACGAAGAAGCAAGAGGAAAAGTGTGTTGGATCTTGCATATAATGGAATTTGTAAATACAGTTTCATTGTAAGATAAAGGAAAACACATCAATTAGGATATCGAAATAATATCTAACTCGACGAGTGCCTTCGGGAGTCCAGCGTACTTATGCATTAGATATCGGTTATAAAAATTATATACCACAGGCTGGAATAATGCTGTTCCTTTGCAAAACTTATAATTTAAATATTTACGATTTATTTATATTTCATTTATAATATATATATATTTTCTTTTCTTTTCAAAATCTGTTTTCGGTGTTAACTGTGTTTCCTTTAGTGTAAAATATTAATTCGAAATAGGAAAACAAAACAAACAAAAACCAGAAATAAAATAATCAAATATATACGATTAGATCTTGAAATGTTGAAGAACACAGTAAACCGACATTTGCGACATTCCATTGGAAAACTCATTCTGTTAGAGAGAAGCTAATTAGATTTCAGAATGTTTCTTTTGAAATTTCACGTAAATACAAATTCATCAATATATTTATGAAACCTTGTAACACTAGCTTCAGGTTCTGATGCTGAAATGTGTTACTACTTAAATTTCGTTCTCCGTATTCATTCTCGTTTTTCAAATTAAATTTAAGTTAATTTTGAAATTTGTCAATAACATATGTATATCTTATATATATATATATATGCATATACATCTCTCTCTCTCTCTCTCTCTCTCTATATATATATATATATATATATATATATATATATATATGTGTGTGTGTGTGTGTGTGTGTGTGTGTGTGTGTGTGTGTGTGTGTGTGTGTGTGTGTATATGTATGTATGTATGTTTAGACAGTCAGGTAGATAGATAGATATTTAGAAAAGATATTGCAGAGATGCACTTGCAGTTTTGAGAAAATATATCTTTATAAGATATAGCAAAGCATTTGAAATCGATTACAACTGAAGACTTCGTTTAGTTTTTGTTATAGTAATTACAAATTCCGTTACAGAATAATGTTTTCTACTGAAGGCAGAAGGCCTTGAAATTTTGGGGGAAGGGAGTGGTCGATTACGCCATTACGCAACTGGTTCTTAATTTATCGACCCCGAAAGGCAATGTCGACCTCGGCGGAATTTGAACTCAGAACGTAGTGACGGGCGAAATACCCAAACGTACTTCACCCGGCGTACTAACGATTCTTATTTCTTTATTGCCCACAAAATGCTAAACATAGAGGGCACAAACAAAGACAGACAAAGGTAATAAGTCGATTACATCGACTCCAGTGCGTAGCTGGTACTTAATTTATCGACCCCGAAAGGATGAAAGGCAAAGTCGACCTCGGCGGAATTTGAACTCAGAACGTAGTGACGGGCGAAATACCCAAAAGTATTTCACCCGGCGTAATAACGATTCTCATTTCTTTATTGCCCACAAAGAGCTAAACATAGAGGGCACAAACAAGGACAGACAAAGGTAATAAGTCGATTACATCGACTCCAGGGCGTAGCTGGTACTTAATTAAACGACCCCGAAAGGATGAAAGGCAAAGTCGACCTCGGCGGAATTTGAACTCAGCACGTAGTGACGGGCGAAATACCACAAAGTATTTCACCCGGCGTGCTAACGATTATGCCAGCTCACTGCCTTCCTGTTAGAAAATAATAAATTAAAAGTTATATGAATCTCTCCTCATATAACACCGTTGTCTCGAAATTTTGAATAAAAAAGATTCGGTGCCATCTCTTTAATTCTTAGTGAGTCACTGTGCATAAAGTGACACATTGTGATCATTAGGGAAAGTACACACATGTATTAATGAATCCAATTTTAACGATATTTCTACAATGTCGTAAAAACCTGTTAACAGGATTACTGTGAAAGTTGCAGCCATTGTTTAACTGCAATTTTCATTTCTTTTTCCTAATTAAAATTGTCACAGAAATTGGTAACGAAATTATTTATTGTGGCATCTCTAGAGAAAAGTAAATGTCATTAATATACGTAGAAATTTCTTACATGTTAATGATTTTGTGTTTGAGCTTCAAACACTAATATCGGTTTTGATAAAACTCAGCGTAAATACATTTTTAGCAATAATAAGGTGTATGTGTGTGAGTTTATGGCGGTACATTCTATCAATCTATATGTCGTTGCTTTAACTTCACAATATCATGCTGGGTAGAGATGCAATTATCGAATGAATATGAAATTAGATTATGAACTGCTACGGAAGTTCAAATTCACTGCAAACCTCTTATTGTGATTTGCGATCAGTCTGTTTTAGGTTCTTTATTTTTTAAGTATCTTTTGACAGCTTCTATAAAAGATTATAGATAATGATAGCTGCAATTGAAAGTTGTCATTAAAGTATCAACAGGAATAATTGGAACGGTTGGTAAATATATTACTGCGAAATGGGAACAATGTATCAAGTATGCAGTTGTAGCTGTTTAAATCCATCGCGGGTAAACGTTCTCGAATTGGAACCTAAAATATTTAGGATTGAAAGTCCAAAGACCAGGCGAATAACATTAGCATACTTATTTATGTTAACCAGAAGTAATTCACTCTTCATCCCTGGAGTCTCTTAAGACATCTACTGATAATATTTTTAATCAGTCATCTTTGACGTTGAAGTTTGATAGGCGTTATAAACGTTTTATATTTTACTTGTTTCAGTCATTAGACTACGGCCATGCTGGAGCACCATCGTGAGGAATTCTATTCGAACTAATCGCCTCCTGTACTTACCTTCCTTCTAAGACTGGTATTTATAATATGAGCTTCTTTGGTTGAACTGCTAATTTACGCGGACGTAAACATAACAATACCAGTCGCCAAGCAGTGGCAGGAGACAAACACACACACACACACACACACACACACACACTCACACACACTTACATATCTATATATCTACGAAAACCACTCACAAATCTCTGGTCGGCCTGAGACTATAATAGAAGAGACTTGCCCAAGGAGAAATCAATGGGACTAAACCCGGCACTATTTCGGATTCTTCTTCATGTCCCATACCATATTCCAGAATGTTTGGTGGAGCTTATCAAAACCTGAAGTTTATCACTCTGAAGGGAACAACCGACTTCCGGCTGGAAGCTTTTTGTATTACGTATTACGTCTCATGAGATATTTGTCATCCCTCAAATTTCTAAGAAACTACCGTTTTTGCTGCTAGATGCTATATCGTAAACTTATATATTCCAACTCTTATTTTGTGACAATTTCATTATTTCTTAATTTGCAAGCATCATGTGCATACAACAAATTGTATATTATTTATATAAAATCGCGTGGTGCTATTAATATACATTGTGGAAAATAATTCTGTCCTGTCAATTTGTTTTTATTATTGATCATTCAACATTTTAATCAAAACAGAACCACAAGTCAAATGTCAGTTTTGATCAGTAGAACTACTATTACGGTGATTCTAGGCGAGATTTTCCTGTCTGTTCGGGTTATTCGGGACTTCATAAACTAATTACCGATGCGTTAAAAGTAAATTATTTGAATGCTATAATGTATGTACAGCCTGATGCAAACACCTTGTTTATATTATTCTCATGGATAAAGAAAGAAGTATCAACTGGCCAAGTTTCAGTCCTATGTTGCGGATTCATTAGCATCTAAGTAACATTTGTACTAACTTACAGAATCACTGTTTGTGAGAGCGCTCATATTAGGGACCAACAAAACTGGATGAAACAACTAGCATGATTGAGACATGTGTCAAAGTTCTAAATTAACAAATTAATGGGATTCCAGTGTTATTTCTAAATACTAAAGTGAACAAAATAGTGGATTTATAAGTAATATATCTAAGTAGTTAAAGAGGTACTTAGTTACAGGAAAATTCTAAGCAACGATCTAAAAATGTTGATTGATTTCGCTTCTTTTGGATAGAAATATATATTTACGTTTAAACCAGCTACAACTCTAAGCTTAAAGTGGTGTATACGCCATTTTTAATACATTGTATAATACAGAATGTCATTGAAATAAAACAGTATTTTCTACTACTCACTAGTATGACACCACGGAAGCCTTATGTATGCAAATTAGTCTTACCATTATATTTAAACGACTGATATCATGTGTGTTACACATGTCAAAGTTTCACTTGACAAAACAGGTAGGATTACAGTGTGATTTTTTAATACTGGAGTGCACAAAATAGTGGATTGATAAGCAGTATATTTATGAAAGTGAAAAGGTAATTAGGTTCCGCAAAAATTCGTACCAAGGGTCAAAGAATGCTGGTTGATGCTCCTTCTTTTGAATACAGACATATTTTGCGTTAAGACTACCTTCTTGCATAAACTACTTAATGTGATGAATACGCCACTGTTGATGCATTGTATAGTAAAGAATAGTATTGAAATAAAATAGAATTTTCTCAACTGCAACTAACTGCTACGGGGCTACAGACACATGATATAAGCAAATAAGTCCTACCAATATATTTAAGCCGCTAGTATTGTGGGTTTGTAAGTGGTGCCAATCTGGAAGATCATTTGTCGCCAAAGAAATTCTATAGCAACATGCTATCAAGTCAGGCTCGTACCTCTTTTACAATCTAGTAAAATGTTATATATAGATACAACGCTTTTACATCTTTCTCTGCTCAGACGGGCATGCATTATAAAAGGTACATAAAAGGGTATATATAAAGGGTATCTTCGTGTAGATAATGTTTCCTGACTTAATTGCATACTTCAGGGTGTTGACTGAGGGCTAAGCTGCCTACTGTTTCCTGTAGGTGGATTAAACCAAATACCCTTGCGATATATCGTTGGTGTGGAAGTAGCAACATAAACAGTGTTAACAGGAGAGTAAACTCTAGAATAAAAGTTCGCATGCACTTTAATGTGTGACATTTATAGACAGCCATTGAAACAGTGGCAAGAAAACAAAAACAAGAACTACAAAAGAAGGAATATGGGAATACAGATTAGATTAACGTGCGTCGTGATATTAAAAAAAAGTTCTGAAATGATTGTGTTGTCTCCGCAGTAGTTCTTGTATATGAG
>NC_142940.1:14860783-14878283 GCF_046866305.1 Octopus bimaculoides | reverse complement strand
GTGAGATTTTTAACAAAAAAAAAAAAACAACAAAAAACGCATTTCACCTGCTCGCTAAAACATTTGAATATATGCTGTTAAATGTAAAGGATTCACACAGAAATAGGGTACGTATTCATCGGCAACAAATTCGAGACCCTAGTACCAGACAGATCTCATTGAGTTGATACAAAGATATATAATGGAAAAAGAAGTCACCAAATTCCGAGTCTTCCCACTTTACTCTTGATCAGTCAATACCATACATCGAATACGAATAAACAAAGAAAATATATTCATACATATATACAAACCATGATTGAATAAACTTTAATAATGCCTAATCTTAGAGCATAATGATGACAGTTTCTCACAAGACACAGGGAGAATAAAATAATGTTCTTCATACAGGGGCAGGAGTTGCATGATAGTTCAATCGAGCGTTGTTAAAAATAGAACAGACCATGTCCTCGGAGAACGAACATTGCTTTGAGATACAAGACAGATTATAAGAGCTGCTTTAACAGGCGTCAGAAGGGAAGGAACTATTAGTAGCTCATATCCTTATACTGTGTACGCCACATGATATATGTATATTTAAGTCTGAGCGTGCGTGCGTCTGCGTGTGTGTGTGTATGTGTGTGTTCTCCCCCAAATACACGCAACCCAGAAATATAGACGATTTAAGTACAACACCAATGAAAGGGAAAGGTGAGAACGAAACCTGATTATTGAGATTCAGTGAGAATGTTGTGAGTTAAAACATATTGCTTCGGCTAGGAGTTATGACTGAATTTGTTATGAGCGTTAGGAGCAAAGTTGTTATGGCGTTATTAGCAAAGTCCTGTGTTTTTACATTAGAAGAGTCGTTTCTGAATTAGTGATGTTGGACGGTTCTTAAATATTAGTGGACACGTTACTTTGAGGAGAAAAAATTCTGTGTAACAAAGATAGTACAAATAATAATCATACAGCATCTAAAATATAAAGTACAAAAAGGAAACAGGAGTCAAAGGAAATATTTATGTATATTAGATGCCTTAATGCAATATAGTAAAATTGTAATGTCCAATATATTATAGTATCTCATCATGATGGTTGGTATTGCTTTGTGAATATTTTACGATGAATTGTACATATTTTAAATTTCAGAACACAATGAAATACGTAGGCTGGGTGGGGGCATTTATGTTTCAGTTGATTATTTGTTTCAGATTCAATTGGATACCGAATTGGTTCAGTAAATTAGACCCAATGCATCCATTCATCAGAGTAGAATTTGGAAAGGTTTCCTAATCATCTTTCGAAATATTATTTCTGATTGCACAACATTTTGTAATAAATATCTATTTATTACAAATATAAGTAAAATAATCCAAGCACATATGTTCATTTCTAATACTGGTCAAACGTTGAACCTAGAGATTTGCAGTCAAATACTAGTGATTCACATTAATCATTTACTGAATGAAACACACGCACGTATTTTGCATAAGAACATAAATATATATACAGACACAGAGACACTTACACGCATACGTACACCTCTCTCGCTTCTCTCTCCTTCTCTATCTCTCTCTCTCTCTCTCTCTCTCTCTCTCTCTCTCTCTATATATATATATATATATATATATATATATATATATATATATATATATATATATATATATATATATATATATATATATATATATGCCTCCATAGATGTATATTTCGTAAGCGTCTACCAGAAATGTTCTGAATAAAACGTTACACATTTCGGACGCTCATGCGCTAATGCACAAATCCATAATATTACAAACTACCACAATCATACATACGTATGTATATAAGTATGCCTGTATATATGTATGCCTATCTATACATGTGTATATGTATAAAACATGTCTATGTGAATACGTAACCGTAATTATGTGTCTTAAGTGATAACCATGTCTAACGCATTTCTCCTTTAGGGAATATATGCGATCTTGATTGAATGTGAGGCAACGTTAAGAATTTAAACGCCCGTCGGCTTATTTATGGTTAATGTTACAGAAAACCAATCAAATTACAGAGATTTAACAAAAGCATAAGGACACACAACCATACAGCCAGAATGTCTCAACTTATAATAAGGTTTCATAGGTATGTATGCAGACACACTCACGCACACATATATATGTATGTGTGTGTGTAAGTATGTATGTGTATACATATATATATATACAGTATATATATTTATGTATTTATACATACATACATATATCCATATATATATATATATATATATATATATATATATATATATATATATATATATATATATATATATATATATATATACATATATATATATATATATATATATATATATATATATATATATATATATATATATATATATATATATATATATATATATATATATATATATGTATATATATATATATTTATACGCACATATAAATATCCATACACGTACGTGTGTATACACTTATATGTGTAAACATATATGGATATATGTATGTATGTACGGAAGGATCTATCTATCTATCTATCTATCTATCTATCTATCTATCTATATATATATATATATATATATATATATATATATATATATTGTGTGTGTACGTGTGCGAGTGCGTGTGTGTGTGAGTGTTGTGTGTGTGTCTGTGGTTGTGTATGTATGCGCCTAGTTGTTTTCATTGCATTCACACGATAGAAAGCTGAAGGACATTGCATTTTCACAAATTATTCGAATACGAATTCAAAAGCTTTATATAAAAGACATAACTTTTCCATTGTTTCATAGGAATTGAGAACCTGCTATTTAAATAGTGCATTTTCGACATTTTCAATATATTATGCCTCCACAAACGTAGCGATGTATACAAGAATATATATATATATATATGTGTGTGTGTGTGTGTGTGTATGTATTTGTGAGTGTGCGAGAGTGCGTGCGTATAGATATGCATATATATATATATATATATATATATATATATATATATATATATACATATGTACAACGATAAATCGCAATGGAAATGCACCAGCTTCCAGATAAACATTATAATTTAAGTAGATTGAGATGTTAAGCCTAATTTTCTCTTTACATTTTAATTAATACGTGACTTCATAAGAAGTTATAGACAAATAGATGCATGCGCGAGTGAACTCCTTTACACACACACACACACACACACACATATATATATATATGTGTGTGTGTGTGTGTGTGTGTATATATATATATATATATATATATATATATATATATATATATATATATATATATATTCAAATGATGCCGCGTACGTATACACATGCGTACGTGTAAATACCTATGCATACATGTTAAGAATGTGCATACCAATTACGTGTGCGTGTATGTATGTGTATATACATACATACATACATATATATATATATATATATATATATATATATATATATATATATATATATATATATATATATATATATATATATATATATATATATATATATATATACACATACATACATCCACATGCATACATCATACATACAGACCGACATACGTCTCTACCTAGCTAACAAACGGTACCTTAAATCTCTATACATACATACATACATACATACATACACACACACATACATAGATACATACATACGTACTTTCATCACATAAATACATACATGTATAGATCAACTTGAGAGATATTATTGATTCTGTATTTTATAATTTTTCATTGTTTTCCATCTCATCAAAATGCTGGCATTGCGAAATATGCTACGTAACTTATGATTACTAGAATATTCTCACGAGAAATTATACAGGTCTATACATATAGTTTAACAAAGGAAACCAGTAAATGAATATTTGTACTTTTCTAGAATTATCATTACTCTTTCCAAGCACTTGAATTTTTAGCTCGTTGACAATGGCTGATGAATACTCAAGAACTTAATTGGAAGCTAACTGTCACTAAGGTAATGTGTAATAAACCTTTATATTGAAATTAACGGGGCATGCGCTGTGGCTGTCATTCCTCTACTCAATATCACTTGAAAGTTTGGGTCGGCACAAAATAATGCTGAACATTCTTCTTCTTCAGAATAAAGCTTAAGTAGACTGTTAAAATTCCAAGAATTACTGATGTGTATATTGACGATTGAAGTTGAAACGCCTGAAATACATACATACATGTGGAGCCGCATTGGCCCAGTGGTTAGGGCAGCGAACCCGCGGTCATAGGATCGCGGTTTCGATTCCCAGACCGGGCGTTGTGAGTATTTACTGAGCGAAAACACCTAAAGCTCCACGACGCTCCGGCAGGGGATGTTGGTGAACCCTGCTGTACTCTTTAACCACAACTTTCTCTCACTCTTTCTTCCTGTTTCTGTTGTGCCTGTAATTCAAAGGGTCAGCCTTGTCACACTGTGTCACGCTGAATATCCCCGGGAACTACGTTAAGGGTACACGTGTCTGTGGAGTGCTCAGCCACTTGCACGTTAATTTCACGAGCAGGCTGTTCCGTTGATCAGATCAACTGGAACCCTCGACGTCATAAGCGACGGCGTGCCAACAACAACAACATACATACATACACACATACATACATACACACATACATACATACACACATACATACATACATACATACATACATACATACATACATACATATGTGTGTGTGTGTGTGTGTGTGTGTCTGTGTGTATCTATGTATATTTATTTGCATTTTAACCACACAAACGCCTCTATGTATGTATTTATCTCACGTGATAACGTGACCGACCAAACTATCACGTGCTGTAACACATCGCTGGTTACAATGCACTTTGCATTGTTTTAGCCATCAAATGATGCCACCCTATGGCTAGGCGGGCAGGGCAACGAAGGCCATACCATACCATACCAAATCAAATGTTTCAACAACGTCTTAGAATTAATGCTACTGGACACAACGAGGTGCTGGAGGCAATTGCCATGCCTAGGTTGGAAAGAGGACGCATCCAAGACCATATAGATTTCAACAAGCTGCGACATTTCCGAATATATTTTTTCATACTGGTGGGTAACCGATATAGATTGAATAATCTACGAATCAGTCGATGTTAATTTTGTTCCAGAATTCAGGATTATGATGTGACAACGGATTGCTGGTACCAGATATGAACTGAATCTAGTTTCTGCGTTCAAACGTTTCACGTATGGTAAAGATATCTGCTAGATAGAATACCACTCTAATTTGACGACTGGCTTATATGATTTGATTACACTCTGTATTTATTTATTTATTTTTTGTTTGGTCAGTAAGGGTTATTTCCGATTTGTTTCTGTCTAGAAATCAAAGGAAATCACTCTTATTCCCTTCAAACTTAGTATGTCTGACCTGGTTATCAATATTTTCAAATTGACCTATCTTCCATTACGTTTCAGACAGATTCAGTGCAGAAATATCGTTATGACAAATAGTCTGCTCAGTACCACAGATTTGCTTGTCAGTTGTTTGATATTAACCACTTGAGCATGTCCTTTTGTGGTTAACAATATGTGCATGGAGTAGTGGGAGAGCATCACAACCATGTGTTGAGAGGGATTCTTTGGGGTTGTATAGATTCAACAAAAGCAAATTTTCATAGAAATATTAACCAATATTCATACTTTCTAGGGTTAACGACATACGAAATAACAGTTCGTTTTCAAGGGCAAAAATCGTGTTACACATTGTTATGTATTTCTACATATCCTTAGCTGAAAACGAAAATACTAAAAAGTTACAGCTAGCATATATTTATCAAGGATCATAGGTATCTTCGAGCAGTTTGCACAGGGACCAGAAAAATAGCGTACAGGTATATAAATTAATTTTCGTTCAAAATATAAATGTTGACATACACACACACGTACACACACACGCACACACACACACACACACACACACGCACTCACACACACACACACACATATATATATATATATATATATATATATATATATATATATATATATATATATATATACGTACACATACATGCATATATATATATATATATATATATATATATATGTGTGTATATATACATTTGTTTGTATGTATACACATATTCCAAATTATTCGAATAGTTGGAAATCTAGTGGTAGATAGGGAATAGAAAACATTGATCCGATGTTACTTCTTCCTGATACCGATACATATATTCAGTAACCCATTGGGAATATTCATTTGTAAATATATTGTAAATATATTGCCAAATTAATCTATTTTCTCTGAGGAAAACTGAGTCATAATCATATTTCCTGCACAATATCTTTACAATTAGATTTACAAACCGGAAGTGAAGAGGTATTCATTTGTGATACTGAATCTGAAAATATAATAACAAAACTCCTGTAGTAACAATAGAATTACAGAATTGAACCAAAGGTTATAATCAGACAAGGGAAATATTCTGTTCGCTTAAATTTAATTAATATTTATAAAATATCGTTCACAACGATTACAGTATTTGGTTGGACTTACAATAATCTTTGCTGGACTTCAAATGCTATACCAAACGAATAGAGTGTGCTTGATATTTAATGCTCGAGCTTAATAGGAGGCAGAGTGTTTTTTTTTTTTTTTAAATTTCTTAGCACACCGGCATTTCTACTGGCTTTACGTCCAGAGTTTAAATGGCACTGAATTCCTCTTTGCCGTTCATCCTTTCGAGGCCTATGAAATAATCACCGGTTGAACATCGAGAGCGGATGTAATCGACTTAAATCTCTTCACAAAATAGTGACCTGTGCCAAAATTTTAAACCATTATTATTATTATTATTATTATTAAACCAATGACTACTACTACTACTACTACTACTACTACTACTACTACTACTACTACTACTACTACTACTACTACTACTAGTGTAGTGATGTGGCTGTTTTTTTCGGGTTACAAATATTCTTACAGGAGTTGATGGATTTAATCGTTTGAGGTCCAGACAAAATGATCAACGTCGTCTTCTACGGGTCTTGTCGTTCTCAGTCCAAATACCTCCGAAGTGAATTTCGACTTTAATCCAGTCGAACACACTAAAGTAAAGTGTTAGTCATGTTGTCGCAAAATTATTGTTGTTGCCCCTGTTGTTCGTTAACGAATAGAGCTAATAAGGTTACCCTATAGTTTTATATGTTTTTAAAGTGTAAATTCGAAGTTTTAATAAATGTGAATGCGTATAAGTAGAATAGGATGTGAAGATGTACATTCATGAGAGCGAAAAATTTGAGCACATATTTAGATAGATATATGTATCGACGCACATCGGTGTTAAATGAATATTTATGTACATATGCATAATGGTGCGTACGGGTAAACCTTCTTGGTTTCAAAACCTGCGTTAATGACGTTAAAAGCAACTGTGACAAAACCTAGTTAAAAATAGCATAACGGCGTGGGTGTAAAATAAAGGGAAGGTAAAGCAGATCGAGCAGTGATCTGGGCCTTGCTTACCTGAAGATGCACACGTATACAGCTTTCGTTGGGTCATAGTAATGTAATAACATGCAAAATATATGTATATACAATTATAAGCTGATATTGGTGTGCTGAAACGATTGTAGTGATTTGTAATAAAACATGTTCATTCCATCTTCTCGTAAGAAAATTCCTTTATATATACACATATACATATGTGGGTGTATATATATATATAATTATACCATCAACCACATGGTTCCGGGTTCAGTCCCACTGCGTGAAACCTTGGGCAAGCGTCTCCTACTATAGCCTCGGGCCGACCAAAGCCTTGTGAGTGGATTTGGTAGACGGAAACTGAAAGAAGCCCGTCGTATATATGTATATATGTGTATATATGTGTATATATATATATATATATATATATATATATATATATATATATATATATATATATATATATATATATATATATATATATGTATATATATATAAATATATATATATATATATATGTGTATATATGTATATATGTGTGTCTCTGTGTCTGTGTTTGACCCCCCAAAATCGCTTGACAACCGATGCTGGTGTGTTTACGTCCCCGTAACTTAGCGGTTCGGCAAAAGAGACCGATAGAACAAGTACTGAGCTTACAAAGAATAAGTCCTGGGGTCGATTTGCTCGACTAAAGGTGGTGCTCCAGCATGGCCGCAGTCAAATGACTGAAACAAGTAAAAAGAGTATATATATATATATACACATCTACATACATATCTATATATTTATGTATATATATATATGTATGAGAGTTTACATGTGTGAGTGTGGTTAGATATCGCATATATCTTATGTACAATGAGAATTTAAGTGAATATTTTCATTTCCTTTTGACTTCACTGATTGTACGATTAGGCTATACTAAACGGAAATTATGAAGACAAATATATCCATACATCCATACAAATATAAAGACACCTGCAAATATGCTCATAGATCCGCGCGCTCGCACATACCTATATATGTATATGTATGTATGTATACATATGTGCGTGTGTGTATCTGTGTGTGAGTGTGTGGGTGAATATATATAAATACATACATACATACATACATATATATATATATATATATATATATATATATATATATATATATATATATATATATATATATATATATGTATATATATATATGAACGTATGTATATATACATTCATACATACACACACACACACACATATATACATATACAGAAAGACAGAGGTGAAACGAAAAAAATGACTCACGAAATATATCATCTCTATTCATTTAAACAACAAATGATTACACACGAAAAAATAATTTTATCAATAAAATAATATAGCAAGAGTGACTGTTTTCTCTTCGTAGAGTATATTTTTGCAAATGTATAATGAAATGACATTTATTATACCATTGATAGTTGCTACAAAATTTAGACAAGTTAGACTATTGCAGGAAATGGCATTTAACCGCTTGGTTACAGTTTTCACTTGCAGTAATTGCATATTGATTTTATTTTCCTTTATTTCACTGTTTTTCAAATCACTTTATTCAAGATCAGATGTTCCACAATTCAATTGGCTTCATAAAGCACACTGATCGATATATATAATTGGATGGCATACGTAATCTCTCACCTGGTTTAACCCCCAACTTCCACCTGGTTATTCAGTGCTTATAGGGAAATATCGTTCGATGTTAACACTGGTGTGACGTCCTCAGTCTGAAAAATACATTCCTGTCTTCCTCCTATTATTTCTGTATATTCTGATAAATGTCATAGGTTCTGTAATTCCTCCTGTGAGAAGCCATGCGAAAACAAAATAAAAATAATGAAATAGTTCGCTTATGAGCGAGAGGTCAGAAATAGATTAAGAATCCTTCTCATGATATAAGCTTATAAGACTGGCTTTCCGGATTCTGTGGTGTATGTATTTTCCACACGGACGAAACACTGACCATTCGCGGTAAATACGGGACATAAATCCTTAAGTGAGGGGATTTATTTTCTTTATTTCCCGAGTATGGTCAGTGTCTCATCCGGGTGGAAAATACATCTCATCCGGGTGGAAAACACAGAATCCGGAAAACCAGCCTTATAAGCTTAAGTGAGAGGATTTATGTACACTCGCACCCTCTTGCACGCACGCACACACACACTCACTCACACACGCACACATATACACATGTATATACGTATACATACATGTATATATATCTAACTCTGTGTGTGTATGTTTTTAATTTGTTATAAATGCAAAAAACATTCGAATGATAAGAATTAATATGCTGCATTAAATCATTATGTTTACTACACGTGAGTTTATACACCACTTAATAAACACAGTTGACATACATTTTATTCGTTGCTCGTGCGGTTGGGCAACATGTATATGGCGTTCACTTGTTCCGTTTTTAAATAGGAACTTGGATGTGGAGTGTCCGGTGTGTTTTGGCCGTATACTGAATCTCTCTCTACGGATCACCCAGCGCTTGAGTTTTCGTTAAAATATGGCAAGCGCAAAAAGCATACGTTATCCTTAGATATGTGGGTTTTATTAGGTGGTCTGTTGAAGACATGTTCAGTGACAGAGTCTGGACAACGATCTTCATAATGTGTGCCTGCTATTGTATAGTATCCAGCTTGTTGTGTCCTGATACGCTGCATTTCCGGCACATGTGGATCTCATTTTTAAGTGACCTTAAGAGAAAAGCAGCATGCAGTCGACCATTTGTATCTTACAATTTATTCCTTCACATAAATGCTAACACGGCCTAAATCTATTAATTGCTATGCCTTTAAAACAAACGAGAAAGGAATATATTATACATTATTAAGTAAACAATCCACCAATGATAATAACTGGCCCTCCGTCAGATACTACGTCGAGGGTTCCAGTTGATTCAATCAACCTAACTGCTTGCGCAATACATTGACTTGAAAGTGGTTGAGTAGTTCACAGACACGCGTACCTTTAAGGTAGTTCTAAGGGAGTTTCAGCGTGACACAGAATGTGACAAGTGCTGCTTCTTTGAAATACTGATAAAAATATCATTTTTTCCAAACTGTTCAGTTCTGCGTGGACGTAAACTAACAAAAACCTATTGTCTAGCGGTGGGAACTGACAAACACAAACAAAAAGACACAGACACATAGACACGCATACACAGACAAACACACACTCACACACAAACAAACACACACATATAGATATAACGATGGGCTTCTACTCAGTTTCTACCAACAAAATTTACCCGCATGACGCTGATAGGTCCATGGCTATAGTGGAAGACGCCGAAAATGCCGAGTAGTGAGAGTGAACCCCGAAATAAAGCGCACTTCTTCACCACACAAACAAACAAATGTGATTTATTTGAAACAAATATTGATGTATTCTTCCATAGTTATCGAGAATAAACAATCTCAAAATAATACATTTAGTTGTTTAACATATTTCAGTAAAACTGATTGCAATATAAACATGACAAATCTCATGGAGATAAACGATATATTCACATAAGACAACAGAGTAGCCGATGAGTGAATTATCCGTAATGTCTCTTAGGTGATAACAGAAAACAAGCGAATTGGCAATTTAATTAGTTTTATTGGACTGAACGTATTAGTGACATATGATGTAAGAACTGACACTTTAACTATCACCAATTCAGACAAGTATTAAAAAGTATAATACACACAATTGGACCTCTAACGGTTTTGGCATCAATCGTATTTTTTAAAACAGTATTTCTAGACAGAGAAGCTGTATATAAAAGAGTCTGAGAATGTTTAGAAATCTACTCAAAGTTAGAAATTAATTTAATATTGAGAGGCTTGAATCTAAGTGATTTGCAATCACTCCATTGATTATTAAATCGCCTGAGAATTAAGATATTGAATGAAGCTTCTCTAGGCTGTATATTTTTATCTTCTCGTGAAAGAATACTGTACAATATCTATTTGTCATTGTTTCGTACCCATTCGTTTGTTATGGTATACATACAAAAGCACACAAATATACATATGTTTGTATGCAATAGTAATCAAATAAACATTAGTTAAATTTAAATGTATTTCTACATTACTTAATTTGTATTAGAATATATACGAATTTAATGAATTACATACAGATTCAACACTATATAGATTAAAATATTATCTTAACATGAAACTTAATCGGTTTTAGTTCACTAAATACATGCTCACATGTTTTCTCAATGTGTTCTTTAATTACTTCAAAAATTTGATTGTCGCAAAATGATTGGGTTATATTCATTGATATCTTATAAATAACGATAGATGGTAACATTTTCTGCTCATTCTTATATTCCTAACAGACTACTGTGTGCATTGATACGCAGTTTTCTGTCATGCAGCCATTTATTTATCTATACATCTCTCTCTCTCTCTCTCTTTCTCTCTCTCCATCTGTTCAATTTTACGACACTGCTCTATTTTATTCAATAGGATGAAGATTAATGTTCATGGGATTGCACCTAGAATGTTACCATCCTAGGCACACGTCCGGCAACGTTTTTTTCTGGAAGATCAGGAGTCGTCCATGCATAGCAGATCCCCCTCTTTACGCCACCGATGCTATCAAAAGGAAAGGCAAACCCGATGCAATTGGCACCAGTGAAGTGGCAATTCATTTCTACAGCTGAGTAAATTGGAGCAACTAAAATAAAGTGTCTTGCTCACGAACACAAGACACAGCCCGGTTCGGGAATCGAACTCATTATCCCATGATTGTGAGTTTGACGCTCTAACCACTGAGCTATGCGTCTTCATATATATATTGATATGTCTATACGTATATATATATGTATATATATCACACACACACATATGTATATGTATGTGTATGTGTGTGTGTGTGTGTGTGCGCGTGTATGTGTGCGTGTCTGTAAATGTGTCTTTGCATGAAAAAAATGTTTTGAGGTGCTAGACATCCCTTTGTCTAAGTTTGTTTACCTCTCAATTTAATTTATCTATCTATCTATCTATCTATCTATCTATCTATCTATGTATCTATCTATCTGTTTGTATATATGCATATGTGCGTGAGAATATATGTGTGTGTCTGTGTGTATGTGTGTGTGCCAACACGCGCAGATTGAGTAATGAAATGTACAGCATTTCTAAACCTGGTTTTCTCCTTCGATGACAAGTGACATAAATGCGATTATTTCTAATTATAAACATCGTGGACACTATTTATTTATTATAACGAAATGTTTAACCCACAAGTTTCCCTGCTAGATGAAGTTTCAATGTTCATATCATATGGCTTAATTGTTTTTTTTTTTTTTTTTTACTTTTTATGTTTGCTGGATATTTTTCTGAGCTGATCCTGTTTCAACATACTTCCGGTAAGCATAAATAGAATGACTTAAGCAAATATAAAATGCAAATTTTGGAACGGATTTCTTGGTTCTCTCCCTTCCAATAGACACCGTATGAATGTAGCTATTACAAATCAGTTAGAAGAACAAATACGATACAGCGTCTGTAACGTCATCAGTGATTGATTTTAAATGGAGATTACGAAAAAATGTGGTGGAGAGAAACTATATTTATCGGCTTAATTAAACCATCTGTATGTGTGTATTCGTAGTTTGTGGATAGCTTGTGTTTATATTGGTTTCTCCAGTTATAAGCGCATTCATATGTATGGGTGTGTCAATGTGTTTTTCATTGATAGTGTATGTTCGTATCTGTTATTTCTAAGTTGTTTAACAGTGGATGGAACGCCATTTGTAACGTGAGTGTTTGAAATAGAGTTGACATTGCTGTGAAAAAATAATAACGGTTTACTCTTGACATAGGGAGGAAAGCGAAATCATGAAACAAAGGGCAATAATGATGAAGACAGAACTAGAGAGAGTAAGAGAGAGTGAGGTGGAGAGGGGGAGTGAGAGATTCGTTAGTAATGGAGAGAATTAGAAAGTGAAAGAGAGAAAGAAAATATTGACTCGCTGCAGCAAAGAATTCATCGATTAGACTGATTCTATATTGATTTGGGAATTTTATATGAATCTCTGAACAGATTTCGCAAATAATTTACTCTTTAGCAGAAGAGGGAAAAAAAATAACATAAAATAAAATAAACAGATGCAAATCATAATATTTATTTACAATTTACGATTTCAATTAAAAAGAAGTAAAAAAAAAATCTAGAAATAAATCAAAGGTTTTGAAGAATTTGTTAAATAAAGTAAATGAATAAAAAAGAATAGGGCCAAAAATCGTATTCCCAGATTACATTTCATTAATATACCTCGCATTTAATTTGTCCACTAGCAAAATTGATAAAATATTTTCTCTCACTTAGTCAATACCAACACCACAGCTTCTCATAATACCAACAACAGCTATCTGATTACGACACCAACCTCTACAACACTTCTTGTATCACCACAGGTTCAGAGAATTACAATACCAGCCACCTAAGCCTCATTACCAGTTTTCTGAAGTTGTCACATATGACACCGCTGACTTCACACTCAGCTGCTTTAAAATCAATATATAAAGATTAATTAATATTTGGAAATCAGTAATAATTAAGCGAAATATAGAGAATCATCGGAAAAGTATTATGTTGAATCCAGTTTCTCCATTTTCTTTCCCACGTTCAATGCATCTCTTTATAATTCAATCTTTCTATCAATCTCTTATTTATTCACTTAACTCTGTTATTAAAAGCAAGGATGATAAAGAATTGAAATCAAGTGCAGCCGCCTTCTATTCTATAGATTAATTCATAATATACAAACAAAACTTTATAAATGATATCTATCTACGCCATATTTTGATCATCTTTTGTTCTGAAGAATAAAACCTATATATACGTAATTTTCTAGAATAGTAATGAAATTTTCTTTATACATATAGCATTATTGATCAGGCAAAAATATAAATAATTAAATAAAAAAAAAGGAAGAAAAATTAATTTACTCTGATACACAAGCAGCATATGCGATGTTGAATTGCGATACATTCCGTCGAGGATTATCAAAAACATGTCATAATTGAAAGAAAATATAGGCAAAAACGCCTATCACGTTTTATTCCATTGTGAATGTTTTGCTAGATTTTGTTTCTGCCTAAAGTCTAAGACGTACAACAATAACTGCAACAATAACAAATCTTGCAAGATGAATATGCATTGTAAATATGTTGTTTCCAATGTTAAATTAACATGTGTAAAGAACGGGTGACTTTTTTTCTTATACAAATGGATGTTTGTATATGTAATTACATATGTCCTGTTGCACATCAATATTTTATTTAAGTATCGCATATACATATATATATGATATATTATATATATATATATATATATATATATTGTTATATATATGAATATATATATAAATATATATATATATACACACACACATATATATATATATATATATATATATATATATATATATATATATATATATATATATATATACTTATATATTATACCTATATATATACCTATTTGCCTAAAGAGAGAGAGAGAGAGAGAGAGAGAGAGAGAGAGAGAGAGAGAGACAGACAGAGAGAGAGACAGAGTAAGAGAGAAATAAATAAATAGCTAGATTTACAGATAGACAGATAGATAGATACATCGCGCACATCCACGAGCACATCCGCGCGCGTGTATGTGTGTTTTTGTGTGTATAAACAGAAGCACAAATGTATGAACCGTTTACACGCGCATACAAATTATTTTCCCTGTCACATACGCACACACAAACATACAAATATATACATGTACATGTAAGTACGTAATAGTCTCTAAACATTTCTTACCTATCTCTACACAATACCATAAACCAATAGCTACTGAATGCTAAGAAATATTCTGAAAGGAAAATAAATGTAACTGCTAAGAGAATCCATTGGCAAGCTTAGTCAAATCTCTTGTCAAAATTAGAACACAAAACCTAATGAAACTCCAAAATACTACGAAATCATAGTTTCTTTGTTGTAGAAATTTATAGAAAATATCCCCAGAGGTTTTCACGTCTGTATAGACATATTTTAAATGAAATCATGCCATTAGGAACTGATGTTCTATACATCTTTTCCAAAGAAATATATGTTGATATTTACAAAATATGTCTTTTTTTTCATTCCATATACACACAAATATTAAAACAAATTTACTCAAACGTTTTTATGTTTTGAATTTTCTTTTGTATTCCAGTCTCAACATCTCTCTCTCTCTCTATCTCTCTCTCTCTCTCTCTCTCTCTTTCTTTCTCTCTCTCTCTCTCTCTCTTTCTATCTCTCTCTCTCTCTCTCTCTCTCTCTCTCTTTCTCTCTTCCTCTCTCATTCATTCATGCACACGATCCTACATTATTATTTCTCCGTCTCTTCCAGCCTCTCTCCGGCTCTCTCCGTCTGTCCTATTTTATGCATATGTATTGTATTTTCATCTTCTTTGCTGCGTTCTATATTTGCATTTCTCCTCTCACTGCATTTGTATTTGTCTATTTGTCTGATGGTTCAGTCTCTTAATTTTGCTCATATTCCGAATACATAGGTGCTGGCATGGCCGTGTGGTAAGAAGTTTGCTTCTCAATCACATGTTTTCGGGTTCAGTCCTGCTGCATGGCATTTTGGACAGATGTTCTTGGGTCGACCAAAGCCTTTCGGATGAAAGATGCTCGGCGTATGTATGTATGTATGTTTGTATGTATGTATGTATGTATGTGTGTGTGTCTGTGTGTATACAAGTATATATGTAACAAGTGATAGGATCAGAAAACGGAATATACTAGAAACGTTATTTCTCCTCCAGGGATGTTATAAAAGATATCCCCTTAAATAAACGAAAGCTAAAAATGAAAATAAAACATACACAAAACTAAGACATTTTTTGCGTTAGTAACCGCATACAGTTTGTTTGTCTATGTTTGTTTGTTCCTCACCACCGCTTGACAACAACCGGTGTTGGTGTATTTTCGTCCCTGTAGCATAGTGGTTTGGCGAAAAAACTCGATGGAATAAGTACTAGGCCTTAAAAATATGTCTCGAGGTTGATTTGTTCTACAGAAAAACTACAAGGTGGTACCACCCGCATTGCTGCAATCAAATGACTGAAACAAGTAAAACCAGAAAGATATGTGTATATGTGTGTATAATGTGTAGCATATCATTGCACCATATCAGATCAAATGATCAATACATTGAACTGGATCTCAAATGAATATCCATGAATGTATAAATATACATACATACGCGTAAGATGATGCACGAAGCAATGATTCAGTAACAGGAAAACCGGATCCAATGGGCATTGCAAGGAATGTAAAACTCGATTGGAAATCTTTGGCCTGTTTAAACCCCAAATTTGGATAAACGAAATTCCTGATCATAGAAAACAAAGATTTCAGAAGGGAGGACAAGGAGCGATACAAGTCCTAATACAATGCTACTTAAATAACCAGTCTCGAAATTTCAGCTGTTTGAGGAATCATAGTTATCTCTGCGGCTCAGCAAGGTTCTTGTCACGAAACTGATGTCCTCTGAAATCGGATGGAAGTGGGAGGGACTTCTTGCGATCTGTTGATGTCTTACAGACGCTTCAAAATTTTCTCATGTCAAGTGCCTTTCAATGACAGTGCTACAAGTGATTAGCGGTGTGCACCCAACCGCCTAGCTACAGTTCGAGACATTTTTGAAAGGGTGTTAGCAGCTTTTCGTCGGATCAACAATCCTAAAGAGACTTTGACTCTCGATGAAGCTCTTGAAGCTTTGCGAGTCACATCTGGATTTGTGCACTACGTGCCTCTGAAACCAGCTAAATATGGAATAAAGCTGTACTGCTTATGTGGCACTAAAACTAATTACATGTGCAATATGGAAGTGTACCAAGGAAAACAAATTGATGGTCCGTTCTAGCTTTCCAATAAGCCACGTGAAATTACGCTGCGTCTGGCTGTGCCAAACTTCGGCACATGCCGCTACATGACAACCGACAATTGATATACTAGTGCACAATTAGCTGAAGATTTCTTGAAATACGAAGTATCACAGTTCTGAGTTCAAATTTCGCCGAGGTTA
>NC_142940.1:14815783-14855783 GCF_046866305.1 Octopus bimaculoides | reverse complement strand
GTGCACCATTAACTAAAGATCCACTGGGTCAACTCAGTCAATGTTTTTGGCTCCTTTATTGAAAGCTGCGCCTTGAAATCTAGTGAAATTTACCTCACTTCGGTATTTGCCATTGATACAGCTAAAGAACTTCAAACGTCTCGTCAGGGGTTCCAAATGGGGGGCTGATCTGGGCAGATATGTTGGTTATACTCCATGCAGTAAATTTGCAGTAAATTTGGAAGTAAACGTGCGTTTTGAAGTCTAAATATGTTACAATCATATTTTACCTAAACTAAAGTTCGCTTATGCCTAATCATCTAATCATCCAATCACCATTTATTCCGGAGTGGCTCATGTGGCCAGAGTCCTCAAGCTCCCCTTTGATCCGGGTGGATGACCAAGCAAAACAAGCTGAGCTACTGTATGTAATCGGGCCATCTTCAAGGTCTACCCCTGGATCTCCAGCCGTTTAAACCTCTCTAGCGATTCTTTCCTGGGACATTCTTCCCGCATGCCACTAATATTTGAACTGAGATCTTCCAGTTCAAAGAAAAAGCGGCCCTATGAAGAGCACCTCTCTGATCCCCGACCTACGCACTTAGTCGGCTAAAGTTACTCTAGAAACAGTTCGGAGCCCCCCCCCCCACATATTTTCTCCGCTTATGTTCTATCATTACCCAAAATTCATGGCAATAGATAAGTGTGAGAACGAACGACTAAATGAAAATAGTTACTTTGGCTTTTTCACCTGTGTCCCTTGTACTGATGACCAAAAGCTGAAAGTGGCAATCAAGTTTGATAATCCGAAGAAAATTGCTCTTTTAACGTTAACTTTTCCGTCATTCCTTCTGCGCATTTGGTACGATAAATTAAAATTTCATTATACTCGATTGCAATATAGCTATGTTCTATGCAAACGCAAATCCACTCTACTATATAGCACAAGTTCAAACCGATTAATGTTTTGTGCTTTCTTCTTGTTGATCCGAAACATTGTTTCCTTTGTCATTGGGGATATTTAGTAGTAAATCAGCCTTGTTTGATTCGGAAGTCTATATGTTCAAGTGCTATGCCGTTGTGTTTATCTCATTTTTTCACGATACAGTCCCAGGAAAGAATGGTTAGACACGTTTTACGGCTGGAGACCCAAGGGTAGACCTTAAACAAGATGGCCAGATTACATGTAGTACTGTTTCTTATATTTTCTGAAAGGTTGGGATTTGAAGGACAATTGGTGATTGTTATTTTTTAACAGATTGGGGACTACTTATAATAGACCACACGTTCATCGAGATGTTTAAAACAGGAGTCAAAATTAAGCATTTGGATAGTTCGAAATTCAAACTTTATATTACATGAAAATAAAGCATAAAATGTAACAAACCTATATTAAAAATGATCAGTAACTTTTGTGATTTGGACATATTGAAGTCTTTTGAAAATATCATGGGATGAACACTATAGTAATGGTAAAGCTCTAAGAGTGCTAAAAACTACAATAATTTTAATAAATATCACAACGAACTAGGATAATAAAATATTTTGGACACTAACGAATAAACATGGCTCATAAAGATTTTTTAATAGATGACAAAATCAATGAAAAATTAAGAAAGAGTAATACAACAAAAATGTGGACGCATAATAAAATGAAAGTATATATAAACAGATAGTCCAAGGAAGACAGAGATGGCAGTTTATGGTATTCAAACTGCTGAGAGCGAGCTTTACTTGATGGCGATGACGAATCTCCACCTTGTTATGAAATCATTGCATATACATCATAAATATAATACTGGAAGGCATGTTCGCAATTCTTGCTACATTTGGGAATAAATTTACTTCTTTGGGTACATGTATTTAGGGAAGGAGAAGAGGATTAGACCACAATCTTAGTTTTCCCATGGAACATCAACCGCGAAAGCTAATTTCTCCAGGGCTCTCCTTGGATAAAACAAAATTTCCACCATTTGTTAAGGGTTCCGTTTTAAATATTAAAATTTCATCAGCGTATCTTCAACATCATCACCATCGATGCAGTGAGTATATTATTATTTTTATGTCGAAATGTTTATATCAAACAGAAGAACCGCTACGACTCAGCAACTTCACTTAAACAAGCATAGTTACTTAATATTTGCTGATGTAAAGGAAAGGAATTGAGAGAATCTGGGGGATTCTTCCAGTGACTTAACCAATTGAGCGACAAATTAAATGCTTCTCGGTATTTAGCTTCCTATATCCACTTCACCTCGGCTTTGCTTTTCAATAAAATATGTATCAAGAGTAAGTGTTATTGAATTATTCGCAACTAAGTTTACTATTTATAAAATACCAAGAAACCCATAATTTAACACCCAGTCATGTACATTTTCATAAGACGAACTTGAATGTACATATAATACGCATCTATAGGAAGAATTTTTTATCAGATTTCCCTGCATTTTCCATTCTTATACAAGGTGAAACGGAAGTAGTGTGCGAATATGAAATGATGCTGTTACTAAGTATAATTTAATAACTATATGCTAGAAAAAATATAGTAGGAAATTATAATTTAAGGTAATATTTTGAAATAAAATTAACGTATCAGCTATTATAAAAGGAAATATTAATGTATTTAACTGTTGAACGTTTCCTTATGACAGCGGACGTATGTTTTACGATATTCAAGTAGATGAATAATAACTGAATAGATGGTAAATTATTCCCTAACCATAGCTTAACTATAATACAATATATGTACTTTCACATCTTCGATATTATATGAGAATGCATATGTATGTTTGTATTGGTAGAGGCCAAATTTTTGAAAGTGAAATTGAAATAACAAAATAGAGGACTTATAAATTAGATTTATAATATAATTAGGAGTCTTTCGGGAGGTTGATAAAAGAAAGTGGAATCATATACAAAGTTGCTTTGGAAAGTTAACAAACCTCATGTGGAAGACAAAAAAAGTAAATAGATTTTCAGATGCAAAGCAGTTACAAAATTTCTTCCCCGCTGAGAATGACTTTTCTGTTTGAATAGCAAATCTAATTTTGTTATGTTTAGATACAATTTGAACATCGAGGAGATACATCTCGAAAAATAGATTCATCATAACGTTTACGATTATCCGAGTCTCAGTTGAAGTTGCATCGTTTATTGCCTTAATGCCCATGGGAAAGGCATGAAGACCATAATTTTCTATCCATATTCAGTTCAACAAGAATTTAATTTCTAATCAATAATTTCTTGAAAATGGAAAACACACCCAAAAGATGATTTGTTATGAACTATTTTCCCGATTAAGGGCATTGAATTGCATCTCCCCGGAGTACATCATCTCTCTGAACGTAATCTATAGCATATTGAATTTTTAAATTCATATTCTTGTTTGTATGTTTTGAGGCGAAAATTTACATACTCAGAAAATATGATATATATATTTGTTTTACGAGAAAAATAACACAAAAACGAAAGAACCAAACGAATGACAGGAAAAAAAAAACGTTGCAGATGTTGTATTAAACCAAAACTTCATAGTCATTGTTACGAAGGTTGCAGTAATATAATATTTATATCATACAAATATGGTTCCTACTTTGATATCTATTTCAATAATAAAATATGAAATAATGTGGAATTTAGCTAGACTGATGTATCGCTATAATATGCCTGTTAGGATATATTCTATTAGAAATGAAATAAAAAATGAATGCATAAGGGAACTTTAACGTAGTATTGGAAAATACGAACACGTTTATAAAAGTATATAGTTCTGCAGCTCCTTATATGTAAAGACATATAGCAATGCATATTAAGAGATTACATACCGAAATGAAAATAATGTAATGCCTTTGATATTACTGAAGGAGAACAGCATTTATATTTATCGATATTTTTCTCCTACGACACAAAACAAATTTTGCTAATTCACTGATGACGATTTTTCTCAATTCTGTCGACAGGTATAATGATATAAAAGAAAAAAAACGAGGGGCTCATTTGTAATATTAGTTTAAAATTTTGGTACCGGGCCAGCAATTTCTGGCGACGTATAAGTCTATTACAACGATACCAGTGCACAACCGGTACTTAATTTATCGACCCTGAAAATATGAAAATATGAAAGGCAAAATCGACCTCGGTGCAATTTGAACTCAGAACGTTGAGAATTCTGCCCTACGTTACTAACGACTCTGCCAGTATGCCGTCTTAGGCACATATTTTTCGGGGAGGTGTAAGGCGTTACATCCACCCCAGTGTTCAAATGTAACCTCTGTCGACCCTGAAAGGATGTAAGGCAAAGGCGTCCTTGAGGAAATTTGAAAACGGAACGTAAAGACGGATGAAATGCCTCTAATCATTTTCTCCGGCATGCTAACGATTTTCCCAGCTCACCGCTTTTGCGCAGTTGTAATATTAAAAAAATAATTTCTAAAATAAGGCAGCAAGCTGAGAAAATAATTAGCATGGCGGACAAAATGCTTAGCAGCATTTCGTCCGTCTTTAGGTTGTGGTTTCAAATATCACTGTTGTCGAATTTAACTTTCATCCGTTCGGGTTCTAAGAAATAAGTGCCAGTTGAGCAGTGGGATTGATTTAATCGAACTTAGCCCGTCACCTGATATTGCTGGCCTAGTGCGAACATTTGAAGCGAATAGGAAAAAACGAATTGTTTTATTATGCAATCAACATGCTGTAACAAAATGCTATTCACAGTTTCTAATTTTGTAATTATTATATTCAAGGTTATTTACTATGTTTCTTGTTAGGAAACAGAAAATTTGAAAATAACATTAACAATAAAAATTATTTACATCAGAAGATTTAACCACATTGCACAAAACACAGAACTTTGTGCAGACTTCGGAAACATGTGAGTCTCTACGAAGTATATATTTTAATAGATAGCGTTCCCAGCAACATTATCATAAGGTAAACAGAAAAGTATGTATTGTGTTACTTTTTGTATAGACACTCTCATATATATATATATATATATATATATATATATATATATATATATATATATATATATATATATATAATCATATGTATGTATATGTATGTATGTATATATATATATATATATATATATGTGTGTGTGTGTGTGTGTGTGTGTGTGTGTGTGTGTGTGTGTGTGTGTGTGTATGTGTGTGTGTGCATATATATATTGTCTCAAACCTATTTTAAACTTCAAAGTACATATAATTATTTGATAGGGTTAATCACAATGGAGTGAATTATGTAGATCAAAAATATTATTTTGCTAGATTTATCTCCCTACGACCATTAATTTGTATTTCTGTTAAGATCTATAATACGTATTTTTTCTTTCTTCGTTTTATTTTATTTACTTTCTTACCTCTAACGATTTTTATTTGATGAAACAGCGTCGTATGCATGTCGTTACTCAATATCCTAGGCAAAAATTTCTACTTAGTTACTCTACTATATGACGGTTTTCTTAACCGATATTGCAAGCAGTTTCAATATTTTCGTGTCGTAACAACCTGCTTAGAACTATTGTAAACACATTTAAATAAATATGTATTATTACCGTTATTAATGATATTAATATGGTAATAATAACGTGGCTAACACGTTCACACATTTACAGGCCAAAAAATGAGCTTTTACAGGTAAGCCTATTTCTCGAAATGTCCATAGCATTTCGCGTGTATATCTTTATAGTTTCTTATGGTTTGGGAGCGTGGCTCTGATTTTAGCAAATGGTATTAAATATCCTACTTAATCATAAATTTAGATTATATTGTGCCTTTGAAGATGTAAACTTGCTAGCCACCTTATTATTAGCTTATTAATTTCATTTATAACGGAAATAATACATCTTTATTTAAATTTATACATCTTTCTTTATTTATTTTGCTCACGTTAGTTTTCTTTTAAATGGTGCGGGACGTTGAAAGTAAGGAACGCACAAGAGCTAATGTAGTGAATATTTTTGAAACAGTTGTTAAAATGTTATTTTCAACTGAAAATGCTGTTGTATGTTGGTCATACAGAGGGTGAAATCAGCTGGTATTGAAATATACATTACTTACTGTTTTATTCAACGCAAAGTTAAGTCTATATCACAAATGCTCATTGTATTGTTCGTGTGTATTTTAGAGTGAGATTCTGGTTATTTTGGAGCGTTGGAAATGATTTCAGCAAGTGATATTAGATACTATACTGAATCTAAATTTAGTCTATATATACATGTATATATATATATATATACAGGCGAGGCTGTGGACTAAAAAGTTTGCTTCCCAGCAACATGGGTTCACTCCCACTGAGTGGGACCTTCGGCTGTTGTTTGCTACTGGAGCCTTGGGTTGACCAAAGCCTTGTGAGTGGAACTTGTAGACGGAAACTGAAAGAAGTCCGTCGTTTATATATATACATTTGTGTGTTTCCGTCTGTGTTTGACCTCCCACCATTGATTGACAAACGATATTAGTGTCTTTACATCCCAGTAATTTAGAGGTTCGGCGAAAAGCGAACGATAGTATAAGTATTAAACTTACAAACAATATGTCCAAGGGTCGATTTCTTCGACTACAAGGCGGCGCTCCGGCATGGCCACAATCAAGAGTACTGAAACCTGTAACAGAATAAAGAAATAAAAGAATGCACACACACGGACACACACACACGCACTCACACACACACGCACTCACACACACACGCACGAGCGCCCGCGCGCAAATTCCTCTGTCTGTATCGCTTCAAGCAGGCGTAACGGTTGCGTATGTGGCTGTTAATTGTTAGACCTGGTAGAGGCTCTGCTATCTTCAGATATGCAGAATGTGACCACCTTCAGAATGTGAAACAGTCAATGAGACAAGGAGGAACAGAAACAGCGCTGCAGAATCATTGTAAAACAAAGTTGTGCTACGTTTTACTTGATCGCTAAGCGAAGGAACCCGGAAGGAATTCCGCAAGGCATTCAATCTAATGCAATAACATCACAGCAAATTTCCCGGCGTCTACAATATGAACTTTATTTATTAAAATGAAATATGACGAATACACGATTGTACACATAAAAACACAAAGGAAGGCGCCCACATATATTAATATATATATATATATATATGTGTGTGTGTGTGTGTGTGTATATACATATATACATATATACATATATATACATACATGTATATACATATATATATATGTATGTATATATGTATGTATATATATATATATATATATATATATATATATATATATATATATATATATATATATATATACATACACACAATTGCACATGTATTTGTATGTATACGTATATGTGTGTGCATGTATTCTATACATTTATATGAATGTGTATCTAAATATCTCTATCTCCTCCTCTGCCCCAACATACACACACACACACATGCAACACAAACACATACACACACGTACACAATCACACTCATACATATATACATATATATGATACGTATGTACACGGCAAAAAGAGTATTTGGAGGAAAAGTTTGATAAAGAAGTGAAACAACTAGAGAAGATGATCTATACTTTAATATGGTAGCTAGACATAACATTTTGTACAGTAACCTATAAAATATGCATCTATACTTTATCATCATACAATAAAATCATAGAACTATTGAGAATATATGTGACAGTAAATTGCAATGAAAGAAGCACGGTAAAATCTAACCAAATTCAGTATTCCCTAGTTTCTTATTTATTTTATTCTTTTTTTCTTGTAGCTGCTTATTCAGAAATGTTGTGTGACAAATACACGAGTAATTTCTGATAAACGGCGACCGGACCCGAATATATACAAGCTGAAGTTCAATATATGTTTTTGCGTAGGTGCAATGAATTTTTCAATAAATACATCCTGACAAAAACACTGAATGATCAAAATATATGATTAGCAAAATATTTATCCTTGCACTCTAATGTCTCGTACATACAGTTTCATGAACTTTAATTTTAGGACATCTATGTCATATAAATTACTTCGCATGTCTTTGAAGTTCTGTAGTGATATCAGTTTTAATACTCCCATTATTTATTACTGTTGATTTTACATCGTGCGCTGAAACAGACAAATTTCTCTTAAATGTAGGATAGAAAACCATTTATATTTGTTTGTATAACACCGTTGCAATATTTATTTGTATAATGTAGCCTTCGTTCAGATGTTGCTCGACAATTAAATATTTGCCAAGGTACAAATTTATAAGCAAAATGTCATTACTGTATTTAATGTAAAACACTCATGTGTAAGAGTGCAGCCAAGGGAGATTATCTGACTGTATTGTGAAGACATGGTCGTGTGAATAAGTCATCTTCGCTCTTATAGATTGGATCACAATGTACGTCATCTTAGAAAATATTTTCCATTAATTGAAGTTGGACACAGGCATTTTGAGAGATACTAAGATGGCGAAAAACTATTGATTAAACTGAACCTACTATTAGTATTATGGAGATGTACTTGCATAGCAAGTGACTTGATCTGAGATCGTGTGCTGAAAGACAGACAATATATAGATTTCATATTTTAGAAGTTATTTCGTGTTAAAGTTGTCGTATTTGGGTAATTTTAACCAATCAGCGACGTGTATTCAGTTGAAGAAAGCTACTGCTCTTCGCGATAGTAATCGAAGAGGAACAACATCTGGTTCATTTTTACTAAATGTTACCGCTCTGTTGTATTTTGTTTTTTTGTTTACTGCCTGTTTTTTTTGTGGCTCTCATGTAGTAATTAGTGAACATCGAAGAATCAACACCAAGAAGAAAGAAATATTATTTACATATATTTATTCGTTTGCCCGACATATAGTTAGAGATACAGCAGGAATCGTAGGGGCAGTGATAAATTTACTCGCTGGTTGAGAGTTGATATTGTAGAAGTGGCTGTATGCCAGACGAGATGGAAAAGGTAAGGAGTGCACGGTGCTGACTAGAAAGGAAGAAAGGATACATGTGGCATCGTCTTTCTTGCAGCCAAAGGCTTCCCTTTTGTGTCAGTAACGACCAAGGAGAAAGACTTTCGCTTAGCACTTCGCTCGACATGCGAATAGAAGAGAGTGGTGACATTTAGTAGAGATGACCTAGAAGTTGTTCTTCTTCGATTACCGTCGCAAATAGCAATAGCTTTCTTCAATTGAATTGACGTCGTTTATTGGTTAAAATTACCCAAATATGACAAATTTAACACAAAATAACTTCTAAAATAGGAAATTTTGTCAAAAATGTTGAAAGTTAACCGTGTTCAGCGTGAGAAATTACATCAAGTGTACGAAGTTTCAAAATGTTTAGTTTTAAAAAAATAAGTTAATAACTGTGAGCGAAATTGAACAGATCCTATATATATATGTTTCTGTGTGCGTATATTATATATATACGTTTGGATATATCTATGTGCATGTCTATTTATGTTTGTGTCTGTGCAAGCGGCAACCGGTGTTGATTTATGTACCACCTCATCAATTAGAGGTTCGGCCGAAAGATGGTGGATACCAGCGATTTATTTCGTTTCGAAGCGATCCCAGTTTATGTTATTGATAAGCCACAAGATTGGCGAAATATCGTTATCTACAATTCTCGATCACTTCGGGGCGAGCTGTCTCGAGTACTCTGGGAGAAGGTATTCTTTAACAAACGGCGCCATTCAGGCAGCTTTCCGGACGTTACCCAACAGCAAATAGGCGTTTAAACAAAAAACATAGACTATGAATGTGCGACTGATGTTTACATGACTAACGCAGCTTTTACTTTGTAATATCAATATATATATATATATATATATATATATATATATATATTTACACACACACACACACACACATAATATATACATACATAAATATATATATGTATATATATATATATATATATATATATATATATATATATATATATATATATATATATATATATATATATATATATATATATATATATATATGTATGTATGTATATATACAAAGTCGTATGATATACAATATACTAAGCAATTTGTAGCAATATGAGGGATATTATCCATGGATTGTGAAAAATAAATTAACAATATCGTAAGGCATTTATAGAAAGTTTATGAGAAAATAATCGAAGTTCATATGAAAACATGCAAATAAATTTGCCAACCTAATTACCGATTCTTTTAAAGCACATGTGAATATATGTTCGGGAAACATCTGCTAGACGGGCACTATCTGAATAATATTTGTTTAATACAAACAAAGGGAAAAATATGTTTTGATAGATTGTATTATTACGAAGAAAAGAGAGAAAGAAACAAATGTTGAATGAAAGAAATAAAAGGAAAATCATTACAGTTAACTATAAAATAATGTTTTTTTTTATTTTGTTTATTTTTCAGAAACACTCAATGTAAAAAAATAGTATCTAAGTTCAAAATAAATCAGCAATTTGTTTCTAAACTACGGATAGCAAAATTACTATAGATCATGACTGTAAATCATATCTATCTATCTATCTATCTATCTATCTATCTATATATATATCTATATATCTATCTATCTATCTATCTATCTATCTAAATATATAAATAAATATATAAATATATATACATACAGATACACACACTGTTGTATTAATAATTCAATATATAGACTGATATATGTACACACACACGCAGAGACGCACATATGCATGTATGTATGTATGTATGTATGTATGTATTTATGTATATAGGAAAATAAGTAAAGGTAGAAAATGCTAAAATAATTTTATCATGAGATACATTTTTTAATGTTTAGTACCGGTTCCTGTCTTTTCGAATTTTTCAACTAAGTATAAAAGAAAAGTGGATAGCAATTAAGGAGAAAAACAATTAAACTGAAGAACACATTTAATCTTTTGTAAATATTTCCATATTCTTCAAATAGGTAGGCCATTTTCCTTTTCTTGTCTCTTTCTGTCTTTCAATCTCTCACTCTGTCTCTATGTCTGTCTGCCTGTCTGTCTGTATGTCTGTCTCTTCCTTTATGTAAGTTCGTAAGGTAGGCAGTGGCAGATCTGAAAAATTGTGTTTATGGGTGCAAAAGTATATTTGGTTATGAAGTTTGATTGTTCAAGCAGTGGCCGAAGAAGGAGAAAGCGAAGAAGAGGGAGGATTAGATGGAAAAAAAGAAATAATAATAATAATAATAATAATAATAATAATAATAATAATAATAATAATAATAATAATAATAATGATAAGAAGAAGAAGAAGAAGAAGAAGAAGAAGAAGAAGAAGAAGAAGAAGAAGAAAGAAGAAGAAGAAGAACAACAACAACAGCAACAACAACAATAACAACAACGGGAGTGGTGACACCCAGTAGTAAATGTTGTCCGTGGAAACTGCTTTAATGCTTAAGTGATCTCAGAGTAACCTGTTATGCTTGTAGTACAGCATTAGGAATGGTTTTGAATAAATTCTTGTGTAGCGAATGTTCTAACTATCTCTATCGTTTTCAATATTACTGAGCTATTTTCTATGTAAAGGAAGAATGAATTTCAGTATTTTTATTGTACCTTACAATAAACAGGGATTTCTGGCTAGGTTGATAAAGGAGTCTTCGATTTTTGTCGATAGTAGTTGATACTGAATGTGAAGATGTTATTGTCCAAGATGAATTTTAGCTCTTCTATTACGAATTATTTTATGAAGCCGTGTGGAGTTCATTGGAGTAATTCTCTATCCGGGACTGAATTGTCTCTATTCCTAGGTTATGGGGGATATTAAATGACAGGCTGACTACATCGAAGGATACTAGCAGGGTTATTTTATTGTTTCAGAGAGATGGTTGAGCATATCTAGGTCGACCCGTATATAGATTTTGGTATGCACGACGAATGCGTATACATGTTGATAGCTTTTCGTAAAGGTTTTCTTCAGTACACGTACATTTTGACGTTCTCGGTGAAAATAGCCACGTGTTTCCGTTTCTGTCGCCAAGAAAATTTTAGAATTTGAAATGGCCCTGGTTCATTTTATGTTCTTTGTTGTTTCAGTAAAGCTGCTTTACTCTTTTACTCTTTTACTTTTTTCAGTCCTTTGACTGCGGCCATGCTGGAGCACCACCTTTTTTTAGTCGAGCAAATCGACCCCAGGACTTATTCTTTGTAAGCCTAGTACTTATTCTATCGGTCTATTTTGCCAAACCGCTAGCTTGCGGGGACGTAAACACACCACCAGCATAGGTTGTCAAGCGATGTTGGGGGGGACAAACACAGGCACACAAACACACACACATATATATATACATATATACGACAGGCTTCTTTCAGTTTCCGTCTACCAAATCCACTCACAAGGCTTTGGTCGGCCCGAGGCTATAGCAGAAGACACTTGCCCAAGATGCCACGCAGTGGGACTGAACCCGGAACCATGTGGTTGGTAAGCAAGCTATTTACCACACAGCCACTCCTGCTTAGTTATTTTTCTTACATCAGAACGAACAAAATATCGCAGTCTCAGATTAGATTCGATTAGATTAGATTAGAACGAAATGAGAAACCGCTAACTCGCATACTTGTACCAGAACCGTAAGGGTCAGCAATTTAATAAGATATGCGTGTTAGATTTCGAGGTATTAATTCTTTGTAAGATACTTTCTACATTCATATTACTCGACATTATGATTTCGTGTCATGTTTGTGATTAGCTATTTTTGAAATGAACAAATATATCTGTTATTTGTTATCTGAATGTGTCATTCGACTGTAACCCTTGCTGGATCACTGTCTTGCAGAACGTTACTCGAATCAATCAGCACAAATACTTATTTGTGTTTTAAAGACTGGTTCATATTACATCAATCGCTTTTGCGGGACTGGTAAGATATCTGCAATGATATCCAGTTTAGATTTGTAATTTAGTTGTACATTAAAAGAAATAACATACTTCGACATAAATGTTAGTTACAAACAGCAGAGAGTTTCCTTGGGTTTCTATATCACGTGTGATGGTTTCCAAGAAATCGCCAAGTCCCAATATTCTGTGAATTCAAATGAAATACACTATATATTCTTTTCTTCTATAAGCACAATGCTTGAAATTTTTTGCGGAGGGGACCAGTCGATTAGATCGACTCCAGTACGCGACTGGTACTTAATTTATCGACCTTGAAAGGATGAAAGCTAAAGTCGACCTTGGTGGAATTTGAACTCAGAACATAATGACAGACGACATACTGCTAAGCATTTCGCCCGGCGTGCTAATGTTTCTGGCAGCTCGCTGCTTTAGATATCCATTATATATTGTAGCGAGAGCAGTGCATTGAAGACCTCACAAAAATATTGAGAAAATTATGTAAATGAATAAAAATAACCAATGAAAACTGTATTCCTTTCGTATCTAATTTTCAGACCTATCTTAAAAATGTATTCTCGACGGTCAAATTCTTCACAACAAATTTTGTGATAAAACGCAGGGTAATTGTGGCGGGTGAATTTTAAGAATAAATGTTATTTTATTATCCAGGGAATGTGACGCATCTTCGACATATTCTTCAGTTTCAACGTTTCGGGTGAGAACACATTTCTGTCTATCTGTCAATCGCCGAATTATGCGAATACCCGAAAACTTCAAAACATAATAAATACCTCAGCCATGCATATCCATTATATCAGCACGCGATTGCCTCTCTCTGCCGTATAGCTCTCGAGTCAGAGTCACCAAGCACTGACTGCGGTTGTTGTATATCATTCAGAGAAATAAATATTACTGCACTAGTTTGAATAAAACACATCACATACTTCTGGAAAGAGATACCATTAGATAAACTGATAGTTGAAGTCAGAAAATATTTCAAACATATGTGTATAAACTCTTTAAAATGCATCGAGGGCATAGGTTATGTGGTTAACAACTTCTCATCGTAGATGCGTTCTTTGGAATCCGACTCACTGTGCGGCACTCTGAGTAGGCCCCTCCTACCATTCCGTTGCTTTGCTCGGTTTCATTTCAATTACCCTAATATAATAGTCCTAGCCACATGTTTAGGAAGTTTGACTAAAATGTCACATACTGTAGAGAGCATTCGGAGGAAGTGTATCACTGTTCATTTACTAAAATTCATTGGCCAATTTGTTATAATAATTTATATGAAAACATTATTTCTTTCCAATATGTATACTTCACGCAACAACTAGAATGTTTTATTTTCCACAAACTGAAAACTCTTCGACTGAAAAACAGTGGGAAATCCCTCATGGTTCCATTATTTTGTAGAATATCTATATTAGCTCAGTACATATATTTTGTAGGCGTATGCTAGATTCACTAAACTTAACTATAGTTAATTGTCTAAAATATGAATTTTAGGAAAATTATATTTCATTGAATCAGATAAGGGTTAAGGTAGTAATAAAGTATGTCTTTGTGATTTTGACATCCAACACGTGATTATATTTTAAGTACTTCTGCATAAATATTCAGAATTATGTCTATAAATATTCGAATTTAATTTTAAACGTTTAAAATTAAATATTAATAAAAATGTCGATAGGGAACTACAAAATTCAAACATCTACAATTTAGGTCCAAGATATATTTAATAATCATAAGTGATCTACATAGAAATGTATTTGTTAAGTTATGCCTATAGGTATATGTCTGTAATATAAACAAGTGACTATATTTTAGCGGTAACTGTTAACATTTAAGCAGTTCATTGTTACTAAGAATCAGTTATATTATTTCATATATTATTTCTCCTGCTGCATACCTGTACACCCACACATGCACACACAGACACATACAACCACACCCACAAACACACCCACACACACACACACATATACACACACACACACACACAACACACACACATACATGTATTTATACATAAGCTGACCTGGTGAGTTGCGTTTAACCCTAGGCGCATAAGAAACACCGATGAGAATTAAGATGTTCTAACATTAAAATTCGAAATCACCGGCGATATGACCATGTCCGTTAAGGAGACTGTCTCCCTTTCCATTCATTAAGAGAGTGCTCCTGCAGCAACTGACTTGTTTTGACTCTTATTTCTACAGGTTCATTTTGTAGGGCATGTTTGAACCTTCTAACATGTTTCCTGTATGAACCATGTTTTGGAGTTTTAATATGATTTCATACTTTATTTTATTATTCCTTTCATATCTTGTTTGTGCTTGCGTTTTCATATCACCTATGAAATACACTTGTAAATGTTTTTCTTTCTTCTGAAAGAAAGTTGCTGGAGTGGTCCAATTCTATGGTACACTTGACCTTGTATCTTGAAAATGAGCATAAATCCACCGTAATGTATGACATTTGCACCAGAATGCATTATTTGGAATGCATTATTGTACTTCTGTATATTTCGAAGAGAATGTCTTGTTTGAGTAGTCCTACCAATCAACAGTTCCTTCAAGGCAATAGTTTCCATTTGATGTTTCCATTTGAACAACACAATCATTGAGAGAATTTGAATTAAATGTTCTAAGTCTTAGTTTGGATTGTAACTAAGAGCAGCAAAATTCCGCTCGGCAACATTTGTAAATCGTAAATCTTCTGTTCTTGTTCTCTGTTTACATAGCCTTTGAGTTGTTTCAGATTCAGTGTCTTCACGCCCATTTTGAGCATTTGCTGTCTTGATGATTTTCGTGCAGCTGATTCCTTTTCACGAATAGTTGCCTTCATTGTCCTATCATCAGAACACCTTTGATATCTTCGTTCTTCTGATTCAGTTTGCCTCGATTCCGCTGTTCTTTTTCTTTCTTTTTGGCGTTTTTCTTGTTGCTGCTCTTCATGTTCACCCTCCCTTTTTAGCTGCCTTGCACTAGCTTTATGAAACTTTCTTCCAAATGATGGTCTATTTTCCTGTGGTGTTTTTGCTTGTAGTTTCAGGTGTCATTATTTATGGATTTAAAATTCTTCTGTACAAAACGTCACTTCACAAAGGGAAAATACATTTGCTTTGAGGTGTAACACATGTAACAGTTCTATACCAAACTTCATAAAAAGAAAATAACATTACTTAGAATCGTAACATATGAAATATAAATATATATAAAATATATATTCAGCGTTGACTAGCAAGATATCCGAGATAAGAAGAAGAAATCTCTCATGCATATGCTAACACTGTGTATTTTGGAAGGAGACGAAACATGTCCCAAAAATAGTTGCGAAGAAAGGCAGATACATTTCGGCCTTACTAGGAGTTGGTTGGCCCTTTTAATCGAAGATAGGCTCATGAATACATAGGATGTATTGTCGCAGATATAAGAAAGTGTAAATAATACCTTTACCGATATTGTGAATTATCGCCGGGGGATATAACTAATCCGGCAATTCGTTTCCACTGTTTACTTCTTACATAGTAATTGATTTCTTCATGTCTGTATGTATTGTGGTATCTATGTATGTCTTTGTGTGTGTGTGAGTATTTGCGTGTGTGTGTGTGTATGCGTGTATGTGTATGGCTGTGAGACTGTAGATTAAGGAGAACGAACAGAGGACCTTATATAACTTAATAGTTTTCAATCAATGATAATAATATATTAAGCGATTTAAACAAATTATATTTTGTTATCTCACTAAGTTTAATATTCAAGTAACTTAGTAGAATTTATATTTGATTAAATACTTAGTTTTGTATTACATGTTCTGTCGGTTTAATCTCTTCAGTATGAAGAGGTATACCACTAGCGATGTGAATGGTCTCCGTAATTAAATTGTTATAAGAAGTAACTGACTTTGTTTTTTTTCGTTAAGTATAGAATACCGAAATCTAATACCATAATGCAATAACGTAATACGATAAACATTATTTAGCCGCATTGGCGATAGGATAGTGATAATAAAACAATTAGCAAGAAAGTTTTGTTGAAATAAAAACAAAATTTACATTCAAAATGATATCGCAATATACTGAAAGCTAAGTACTTATGGAGGACATATGGTTTCACTCTCATAGCATGTGATAGATAATACTTGTAGTTTTATAGTATTACTCCACCCCGTTGAACATCTCACTTTTCTGTACAGGTATGCATATCTATCTATCTATCTATCTATCTGTATGTCTGTCTATCTATCTTTCTGTTTATCTATCTATCTATATATCTATCTATCTATATATCTATCTATCTATCTATCTATCTATCTATCTATCTTGATTATTCATATGTTAATCGGAGATGATACAACGTGTCAATACTCAAATGTTTCGGCCATGATAAGCGCTATTACGAAACTCGTTTCTTGAGTCGTATTATTTTAATTGTCGATTAAAATAAAATATATATCCTACTCAGGTATTGCATTCTATGTGTCCTTTTCCTTCTACCAATTGTTGTGTTTGCGTGAGTCCGTAGGAAATTAGGTTTTCTTGTATGTATGTATGTATGTATGTATGTATGTATGTATTCTCCTTACATTCGAAGTTACAAATGCATGAGTGAATATCGTCCTAAAATACTACTACTCATATTATGTGTCGCTAGTGATAATATGTGAACACTACTATGATATGAAAAAAATAGGCAGGGTTATTATATATGTACACCTTATCTCAAATAGCTGCTCAATTTAGCTCATTTATTCCCACACACACATGATATATGAGCTCTCTCTAAATGGCACATTTCTCATTTACGTTTCAGGAAATGGAAATGCTGACCAACACGCTGATGTACAGAACAAAAGAACAACGTACAGTAAGAAAATGATTCTATATATAACGTGATCTCACGCAGCTAGTCTACATCGCAAAAGCATTCACTCATTGACATATTCATAGACACAGTGTATCAAATAGTAATGCAGAGATATAAACATACCTTTAAATTGGGATTGCGTTTTTTTCTTCTTAATCGTACGCCGATGAAAGGCAAAGCAGTTTTATTTTATATGTAGGAAGCATGCGGTTCAATATGCAAGCAGCCATTAGTGATAATAGTTGTAGGTTGAATATATATTGGTCAATGTAAGTAATTGCACGTCTCGATGCCATGTTTGCTAACAGAGAATATCATTCATCGACTTTGCACAATGCGAATATTTCAGATTCACGAAATGATGTATAAAGATTTATAATGGAAACTGAAATACAGCAGTATTGATAGATGTGTCTACAAGTATTCGATGAGATTTAGCAATAGTTGGTAAAGTTATAGCGTCCATAAAATGTGAAAAAGAAAAAAAGCACACAAAGCAAAACTATACGATGTCTGGTACATTTGTAATAAGATAAATGTAAGGAGCAATTTATCAAACACGAATATTGAGCACTGTGAAATAAATATTTGCATACATTTTTTGCAGTGTCGAATTTAAAATAAGGTTTAGTTAATTAACTTAGTAACTATTGCAGTAACAACTTATGAAAACGGTAGTAATTATTTGAAAGGTTTTTAGGCGATTCAAGCCTTTTTGTCATTTAGAAGACTTTATTTAGGCTGTTTAATAAACTGGAATATTGTTAACATATGACCAATATTATAAACAATAAGTTATAATATAATCGTACAGTAACTGATAATTGCATGTTAAAGGGATATATTCGGTGTAAAAATCATAGCGTACAAGTGTATAGTTAGAACTTACATTGCGTATAAGCTTTAATGTTGGTCGCCAGCTGAAATATTTTGAAAATAAAGCTTCTATTCGCATGGTCACTCATTCCCCAACAGGAAAGAAAAATATTCTACAATATAAGATAATATAAACTGCATTAAATTACCGAGAGTTTATTTAAATGTTCCGACTCAATTCATCTAGTGACACCGCGAGCATGGAGATGATTTTTCAGTATCATATGGATAATCTTTAACTTCACTATTTTATCTTCAATGAACGCTCTTCCTCTGTGAGAAACTTCACACCACCCACAAGGGTGAGGTATGCACCGATTTGAAAATGAACTGTCATATTTTGTCACCAGTGGTTAGTCTTCTTTCTGAAGTCCCTTGACGCTGGTATCCCGTATGTAACACCATATAAGCATGTTGGTATCCCATCAAGCAGTAGACATTACTGTCTAAGAAAACTCATATCGGTCATGCAAAATCATTTGTATTCTAACACCATCATATTGGTTACATTCCAACATTGTAACTATTGCTGTGTCATAGTAGCACATAATATATTATAACGACTAAAACCATCTTTTCGTCGACTCTATAATATACACTATCTATCGTAAACAACTGATGTCGCTGTGATGTGGCACTCAGTAGAATGCAGATAAAATGACAAAACATAAGCTACCTTAAAAACTATGAGCGTTAGGCGAAGCAAGCATGTAAATATATAAAACACGCAGAGACATAAATATCATATTCAAGAAGTCATATTAATTTCCCCTTCAAAATCTCTCTTCAGCGTCTGCAAAAATCTGATGATGTTGATCTATACTACATTCTCTTAGCTGAATGTCATATGGCGCTGAGACGAATTCTTTCTGAATGCCCGGATCCTAACCGAATATCATGATGTCACTCTCTTTCAATTGTGTGCATGTGCGTATGTATATATATATATATATATATATATATATATATATGTATAGCTGGCCGCCAACACTTTTTTTCTGCCAAAATAAGGGTAGGTTATCGTGTACAGGTTATATTATTAGCATTATCCTGCGTTTGAGAATTTAAAATCACTTCTTTAACTTTCTAAGACATCTCATCGCTTCTAAAAGCAAACTTCGTTTGTTTACGTTCACCGTAATTTGAATTTTATATATATATATATATATATATATATATATATATATATATATATATATATATATATATATATATATATATATATATATGTATGTATATATATATATATATATATATATATATATATATATATATATGTATATATATATATATATATATATATATATATATATATATATATATATATATATATATATATGTATATATACACGTACATATATATTTATGTATGGATGTATCTATATATATGTGTGTGTATATATATGTATATATATGGGTGTGTGTGTGTGTGTGTGTGTGTGTGTGTGTTCTACAAAACATAAAAACATATGAATAGTATATATCTAAAGGCGAAATTGTTAATTGTTTCTTTTTTTATTGGCATATTAATTTAAGTCTTAAATTCATTCCTTTCGGAAATTCTTATTTCATAAATCGCTCGACTTACAGAAAATTCAACCGAATTAGAAACATAAGAAAACTCACGTGCGCATACACACACATACTCACACACACGCACCCCCCAAACATACACCCACACACACAAATACATATATATATGTATGTACATATACACAGACAAACATACATTCAATAAATATATATGTATTCGTGGCTGTGTATATGTGTATGTATGTGTGTGGTATATAATGTGTGTGTATACGTGTGTGTGTATATCTGTGTGTGTGCACGCATCAATTTTCAGCGAGGTGCCTGCCAGGATAATCACCTTAAGCTCACGTAATCCAACTGTCTTTATATTTTGGCATCTTGCAATATATCAGTTATGATGATGAGTCATATACACTAAAAGTTGAGCATGCAGACCTATCCATTTCATATTCTTTCTGCTTTCTTTCGCCTTTTCTTTCATTGAGTCAAGCCATCTTCTTTTTTCTAAGTTAATATATGTGAATAAATGCTTTATCTTTTAGTTTGTATGTGGTTGTGTTCCATATATTTTGACAATCTGCTTTTGAATTGTGCTTGTAATATCCATAATATATTATATGTATCCAGCAATTGCTAGAATGGTAGTGCCACTAATTTGAATTCCGTTAGAATAGTAACACTTTTCTGAATCTCAAATGTCCTTAATGCCTGTTTGTCTTCATATTTACGGTAGTTAGATATTAGTTGCTCTTCTGGTAGCTTTATATTATGCTAACTATTCAAATTCATAATATTTATTCGACTAAACAACTACTTCAATGCTTAATCTTAACATAATTGAATAGTTACCATTAAGTGTTCGAATACCCCTGAAAGCAATGGCAGTTACACACAGTTTACTATGTGATAGTTCAATGACTTACTGATCATGTTTATTGTAGAAAAGAGTCGCTATAGAAAGTGTTAAGCGTGAACTACTCCCCCCCAAAAAAAATTGCATGCTTCATAATTATTCGGGGAAAGTGTAAGTTGATAACATCCACCAAGTGCTTAACTGGTACTTAATTTACCAACCGCGAGGAATAAAAGGGTAAATGAATCTCAACAAAATTTGAACTCAGTATTCCATTAGGGACGGATTGCCTTTGAGCATTTTGCCTGGCGTTCTAACGATTCTCCCAACACGCTGGCATTCGGACACGGGAGCATTAAAATATATTTATTAAAATACGATAAAACTCTTCATATTGAAACCTGAGAATTTCCGAGAGAACGACTGAATATTTCCATGTTGGAACACACAATTTTTCCGCCGGAATATATATTGTGAACAAATTGTGAACATAGAACCTATAATTTAGTCTTTGATAATTAAGAAACAAAGATCTTATAGAAACAGTGGTTTGTCGAATTATATGCTAAAACAACCCGGTAAATGATCTATCACTTTTCAATGTTTGATAACTCAAACCTCAAGCATTACGTATGAGGTTACCTTGATACTTATATCATTTCTTAGTTGAGGTAACAGTCTGTGTTCCAAAATATACATTCAATGGGTATCTGTTCTATATAAATGAGTCATTCTGTACATTATTTAGAGTATTTACGTTGGACGAACATGTGCCCCCCATTTTGTTTGTTGTTACCACAACATTTCGGCTGATTTACTCTACTGCCTTCATCAGGTGTCCTGGTGGAATTTTGGTGGAGTTTTGAACATTACTCAAATTGAACCAGGACATCTGTTGAAGCCTGGAGAGTAAATCAGCCGAAAACTTGTAGTAACAACAAAAATGATGAGGGCACATATACGTCCAATGAAAATAATGTACAAAGTGGGCACTTGGCGTATTTTCAGCTACACCAAAGAAGGCTATATATCACCACATATAATACACAGAAATATTGGTTTAAACTGTTAGTACAATGCCAGCAAGTTCGAGGGCTTGCTATGTCGATTATATCAACCCTAGTGCTCAACTAGTACTTATTTTATCGAACCTGAAAGGATGAAATGTAAAGTCGAACCCGGCGGATTTTGAACCCACAAAGTACAAAGTGATGAAACGCCGCTAAACATTCTGACCAGCGTACAAGCGATTCAGCCACAGAAATATTAATTTTCAATTGTGAGGCAAATCCAGCAATTTCGGTTGAGACGGTAAGTCGATTATCTCGATCGCAGTATTCCGCTGGTAGTAATTGCTATCGTCCTCCGAAAACATGAAAGGCAAACTGGACCTGAACTCAGAATTTGAACTCAGAATCTACAGACGGTGTGCTAACGATTGTGCTATCTTGCCGGTTTATGACACACAGAAATATTAACATAATTATATGCATTGCTGTAAACTATATACAAAACTTCTACTGCATTCATGTCACATAACGATTGTTCATTAAGGAAAGCAAAGCCACATACGATCTTATACTATATACATATGTATTATTTGATGTTTTAGAGTTCTTTCACAACATTTCCTATATGGAAACAAAGAACACTACATATAATACAAAGCAAATGACACTAAAACAGCAGACAAAATGCTGTCGGCAAAATTTCCACGGGCTATCTAAACACAATACAAATGCCATTAGATGCAACACTTTATATATTCACATTCCACAAAATATGAATTTATGTTTATGTAAGTGTGTTTGTATGTATATATGCTGATATGAATTTGTGCTCGTATGTACATACGTACGTGTGTATCTTTTTATTTATTATCTATCTGTCTATCTACGTATATATATATATATATATATATATATATATATATATATATAGAGAGAGAGAGAGAGAGAGAGAGAGAGAGAGAGAGAGAGAGAGAGAGAGAGAGGAGAGAGAGAGGGAGAGAGAGATAGAGAGAGGCAGGGAGAGAGAGAGAGAGAGAGAAAGGGAGAGAGAGAGAGAGAGAGAGGGAGATCTGTGCATGTGTGTGTATGTGTGCGTTCCTGTAAACCTGTATATTTACACACATACATTCATACATATATATATCTATATATATATCTATATATATATATATATATATATATATATATATATATATATATATATATATATATATATATATATATATATATATATCATACATCACTTGTTCTCACATAAAAAGAAAAATAAACAAAAATACATACACAATTAACGACATCGAAACTAGGAGAAACAGAGACATATATTTCGGGCTAAAGTACCGACACTCTTCTGAACTTCATTTACAGTAACTCTGAAACACATCCAACACATGGCTATGAATTTAAAAACTTTCCGAAGGTAATTCTTGAACAAAGCGGATATATATGGCAGAGCATTTAATGTAGGGGGCGATAGAAGATACTAGAACGAAAATTCGCGATTAAAATTAAGGAAACTTGCTGAAACGCACGTCAGTTAATCATTACTAAATACCCGCCTGTTGTCCCTTCTCTTTTGCCTTGTAAATTCATAGAGACCACTCGCGTAATATGTTCTTCAGCATATAAGCTAAATTAGTGCGGCATATTTCAAAGTCTTTTGAGTTACGCAGACACCATACTGTGTATAATTTCTAATTTAGCAGAAGACTTACATAAATAAAATAGCACAAAATGAAAGTTTGAATGACAAACGCACGGTCTTTTTTCAGTATTGGCATAGGGGAATTACTGTTACCAATGAAAGTATGGATAAGTATGACTGGACACAATTGGAGTACTATTTAAACGGAATATTTACTCCACATATTCATTCTTTGGAATATACACAAAAATATCCGCTTCTATAAATATGTTTTAACGTCAAATAAATTTGTTAATGGTAAATCCTTTGAAGGATTCACAATTGACGGTTAGAGTATTAGCATAACTGTGTGGATACTTGAAGTTTGCCCGCTTCCTCGTAGCCTCACCTGAACTCATAGTAAATGGGTACAACAAAATAAATCCAATCGCAACGAGACTACCAAAGCATACCAACAACGATAACTGACGGTATTTAGGTGCACGTTGGATACATGGGTCTAAGTTCATTGTCATCCTTTCTTGATTACTATAACTGAGTATGAACCAAACAGTCGAGTTCATACACTCAGGTAAACGCTTCCACATATTTTTGACGTTGTCTCTCTACATCAAACTAGCATAACATTTTTGCGACTCCTCTTTATAATGGAACCCGCATCGGTTCAATTTGAAGACATTTTCTTTCTTTTTATACAAAGAAGCACAATACTTGGTATTACTTCCAAATGTGAGTTCCTTTCCAAAATCAGCTGATATTGGAATAGTTTCGTTAGTATTTGACATACAATTATCGAAAAATTTTACACTAGCACACATAAAAATGATGCACATTTTACAAAAGCTGAAGTAGTTATCTAACTTAAGAAGCCTTTGGCTGTAGGTTGATCCGGCTCAGACACAATATTAATGGAATATATATGTATATGTATGTATGTATGTGTCTATCTATCTATCTATCTATCTATCTATCTATCTATCTATCTATCTATCTATCTATCTATCTATCTATCTATCTATGCATGTATACATATGCATACGTACATATAGAGAGAGATAATTAGAGAGACAATGTACGTATTCATGTATAAGCACATTTGCATATATGTAAATGCTTCTTAATATCGAAATAAAGTTTCATAATATATTGGATAACAAAAATATGTAGATACGAGCGTCTATATGTATACATGAATGTGTGTATATATATATATATATATATATTTATTTATTTGCATGTATTGACACACACATATATATGGGTGTCAATAAATGTGTGTAAATATATATATATATATATATATATATATATATATATATATATATATATATATATATATATATATATATATATATATATACATGCATATTTACACGCACATATAAATGCAAACTAAATGTAGATATGTACATACATATGCACACACAAACACACACATGCATGTACGTAGATTTTTAAGTAAATGCAAATGTGTGTGGATATATAATTGTGTGTTTTAATATAGAGCACGATGTTGCTCTACTTACCTATCGGTCTATCAATCTATCGAAATATCTGTTTATATAATTTGCATAAATATAGAGATATCTCAAGTTATATTTATATATATCTTATTTTTATAATTGTATATATACATATATATATATATATATATATATATATATATATATATATATATATATATATATATATATATATATATATATATATATATACTTCTATGCGTGCATATATGCATATGTATATATATATATATATATATATATATATATATATATATATATATATATATAACCTTTAGACGTATTTGAATGTATGCAAATTCGTGATATTATGTAAATGTTTGTTTTGTCGTGTAGGTTGGGAGATATCTCGTATGTATTAGTAAAATATACTTTAATCATATTTCAATTTTCACTTCAAGCACAATTACCCAACTTGCTAAGCTTGTCTGGAAGGCATAAATATTCAATTTCCTCTAATCTCAAAGTATTTGACATAACATATACAATGTTATAAACTGCACAAGCTTTATAACAAAATTTCCTTGCTCATGAATTCAAATTCGAAGAAACAAGATCACTCCATCGTCTTCAGCATTAACCCTAATGATCCAAGTAATCATAATTTTTTCGAAATATATTATGAAAAGATTACACTTCTTATACCAACTATAAACTTCCTTTAAGCATCGTCATAAACCGCTCCTTTTGATTGAATATCAACTGGTTAATCTCGAGAGCGCCCTCTATTTTTATGTCATTTATGCATTCAAACTTTCTTTTTATCAATGCAATATTCTCCGTCTCATTAAAACAACAATACGTGTCCGCTTTTAAATAATTCACTTATTGTTTAAATACACAAACATCAGGAACCATATCACATATTTATAGTCTGCTTTGTCCCTTTATTGCTACATATAATCGTACCTATAATAAACTACATGCCTTGCATATGCAGACATCTCAATGTCCACTGTCATGACTATTTAGATATCTCGATGATATTTATTCAGTCATTTTTCTTTTGTTATATACATATATACATGTATATATGTACATACATACATGTTTTATATATATATAAATATATATATATATATATATATATATATATATCATTATTAATACATTATAGGGTGGCAAAGAAAATTTTAGAAATTTTATTTACCACCAGTGGCCTAGCGAGAGTAAAAACAGTCAATAGACTATGTATTATTCATTAGAAATGCAGAGACGCCTATAATAGGACATCTACTCGCTAGAAATAGCAGCAAAAATACTACATACCACAAAAGTTAGGGATAATTTCGAAAGGAAATGAAAAATAAAAACTTTTACCAATCTATATTCTGTACCATGGTTTCAAGTCAATTTTAGTAAGATAAAGATTATATCTTACAAGGTCAGACTTTCGTCAGCAGAATTGTCTGGTCAATTCTGCTGACGAAAGTCTGACCTTGTAAGATATAATCTTTATCTTACTAAAATTGACTTGAAACCATGGTACAGAATATAGATTGGTAAAAGTTTTTATTTTTCATTTCCTTTCGAAATTATCCCTAACTTTTGTGGTATGTAGTATTTTTGCTGCTATTTCTAGCGAGTAGATGTCCTATTATAGGCGTCTCTGCATTTCTAATGAATATATATATATATATATATATATATATATATATAGTATAATATAATATACTATAATATACTATGATATATTCTATATAGTCCTAACAACTCTGGTTTTACATACGTTCCACCTTAATCATATTTGTTAATAACAATCCTGTCTTTCAATGTTCCAATCGCACAAGTATTACCTATATACTCTCTAAATATTATTTAGTAACACACTCTTAATACCATTTCTTATTAGAGATATACTTATAACCCATATGCTTATACTCATAATATTATTTAACTCTTTAATACTTAATTGTTCTATCTGAATATATTGTGAGTTTACTCGCATACGTATACAAAATGAGATACATGCATATGTATATGTATACTTATATGTGCTTCTTTTCGATATGAGCTTCTTTAAGATATGACCTTTTTTACGAGTGAATCTTTAATTAAATTCCTACTTTAGAATCACCTAAGTATACTATATAGCCTAATCTTAGCCATAACGTTAAAATATTAAAAACTTCACAAATACTTTATATTATATATTGCTAATCACATATTGTTTTTTATAACTTCCTTCAATTAATTAAAATTTAATTTCGTTATTCTTCCACCTATCAGTTTTAGTTCTCCCTATATTCCCCCTTTTTTATCTCCCCTATTTCTTATCTCTCGTTTTTAATTTAATCTTTTTACTTAACGTCTTCAGAATATCTTACCCTAATCGCATAATGTCACTTACAACCCCTAACCATCTATAAATTCTCTTAAATTATTGCATAATGTCCCCAAATCACATAACCGTCTATTTGTCAAATCACTAAAAGCATTCTAGAAACTTTTGATTAGCTAATACCTCCCCTATTACTTCCTCTTGCTTTTCTAGCAAACTAAGGTTTACATTAGGTAGATACATAACATATGAATATGTGGTCCTCATCCATCTTATCTAGTAAGTTTTTTTTTAGTCTATATACAAAAACTACGAAATCATTCATTAAAAAGCTCCTTTTGAGGCATCGACATCAAATCTTACTCCTGTGAGACTCTGAATATTTTTAATTAGTCTAAAGTGTCTGAAAGAACAGCGGGTATTGGAACTCGTTGCGAGATGGCTTGCTACGTTGGATAGCGAAATCTACTTAGACACAATAAACTTTGTCAGCGTAGACCGATGACACCACCGACTTTTGGAATCGGGCTTATCGGAAATGACAAGATTTGCAGCGTTGTGGAGGAATGTTCACTTAATATCGAATTGCTTAACAAATTCCTTGCTCTTTAATAATTGTTTGTCTTTCTCTGTCTGGGGGCTATAGCGACGGAAGTTGCTTCGAAAATGCAGTTTATATCTGGCAAAAGTGCTTTGTCTTCAAAATAATCTCTTCTCAATTTCCTAGTACAATTTTAAAACGTACTCGAGGGGACATAAACAAGTACTGCCCTTCAGCTATTTATTTATTTATCGAAAAAAAGTGTGTGAGAAGGGTAAAAAGGATGTTGCTCGAGTGACTAAGATTAACTATGTAGCTGTGGTAGTGTGACAAAACCTGAGTATAGTATTTGGATTTTTAGAAATATCTGACGTGGTGTAAAGGTCGTCTCGACTATTTTGTTTTTGCCCCTCTATTCTGTGGGGCACGTTTCTTGTTTGATCTATTTATTTTTAGCTCTTTAGCCATGCTCCTTTATATTTCTTGTTGAAAGGATATATTTTTCTTGATTGAAAGCGCCGTTTGTATTCCTGTTTTCTCTGTATCTCGACTTTGCACTGTTACATATACATTCGGCAATTGTAAGTAATAAAATTATGTATATTTTTCAGATAACAGGTAACTTTAAAACCATACTTCTGGCAACATAGGTAATGCCAGGAAATATGGCATAGATAAGATAATTTTAATATAACATTTATAATTTTTTTTGCTTATGTAAATTTATAAAATGAAAGCTAATTTTGCAAACAAAATTATATATTATTGTAACATAAAATATTATAAAACAAGTTTTGCATATATCTATTACTCATCACATAACTAACAGAATCGTTGGAGTGTCAGTCAAATAAATGTGTTGCAACATTGTACGTAGTAGTTTCAAATCACAGTGAGGTCAAATTTGCCTTTCATTCTTCTCTGCCCAATAAAATAATGACTATGTCAACTATCTATCTATCTATCTATCTATCTATGTGCATGTGTGTGCGCCTGTTTATATATATATATATATATATATATATATATATGTGTGTGTGTGTGTGTGTGTGTGTGTGTGTGTAATATATGTATGCATATAAATATATACATGATTTTAATATAAAAGAATTCCTGAGAAAAAGTGATGGGCGGTGCAGAAGTGAATCAACAGTTCTGAGTAGTATCTCTCTCTCTCTCCCTCTCACTCTCCATCTATATATATAGAGGGAGAGTGAGAGAGAGAGATAAATAGATAGATAGATTTATGCAAATTATTCTTTCAAAAATATGGTAGGTACTCAGCAATTGTTTGTTAAAGCAGTAGAAAATAGATATGTAAATAAAATTAATCCATAGAATATTTGGATACTAAACCAGAGTAATATTTTATGTGAAAATTAAACAAATATTATAAAGGCAGTATTTTTTTTTTCTTTTTGTGTGTGTACGCCGTATGAAAACTCATACATATTCTTGCAGGTTCATATTCTATAATTCAAAGAAGGAAAGGAAACACTGTAAAGAAATATATAAAATATCAAAATACAATGATAATAATAATAATAATAATAATAATAATAATAATAATAATAATAATAATAATAATAATAATAATAAATCATACGACAAATGAAATATAAAATGCATCTTCAATATTAATACCTTTCGCATAATATTTTTTTCTTTATTGTTATTATAAGCTACTTAATATACCACCAGCACTATCATCATTGCGGTCATGAATAACTTTAAAACGCGCATCATCATTGTCATAATCGATATCATTATTTTCATTATCATCATCATCGTCGTCGTAATTGTTTTCATTGTTGTTATCAATATTAATGTTGTTGTTGCTATTATTTTTGCTTATACATTGGTGTCACATGTTTCAATTCGATCCATTTTTCCTAGAAGATATTTAAATATATTGAACTATATTTATAATCTCTAAGGAAAATTGATTATAAAGTAAGATTTTTGCGTAGTTGTGTTTATATGAGAAAAGGGGGTGAGGGCTAGAGTTGAAATAGAAACAAATAATAAAAAAGAACACTTGAGATAACAAAGCAAAAGAAAAAAAGAAAAATGAAGAAATAAATTAACTAAATTTAAATAAATATTTAAAAAATAAAAATAAATTGCTTATTACCCATTGGTGGCGTTTTAGTTATTAATGAGTTCCTTGGAAATCATGAATAGATTTCACATTAATATTCATAACCTGTTGATAACCATCAGAACTCGCTTTAATTTCTTATAGTTTTTCGATATCATCATCCTCATCATCATCATCGTCATCATCATCATCATCATTACTGCTTTTGTTGTTATATTATTATTGCTATTTTTATTGCTCTTGTTGTTATTCTTATTGTTGTTGCTGTCGTTGTTGTAGTGTTGTTATTGCAACCGCCTTATTTTCTTTTTTTAAATTTTCCTTTTTATTGCGTGCCTTCACTACAGAGGCTAGTGAAACTTTATGTGTGATTTGGGTACATGGCGCCTTTTGTTTGATTCTTGTTTTTTTGTGTGTGTATGCATATGTTATAATCGGTGTTCGAGAGTGCTCTATACATGTATAGAGTGTTTCTAGTGCTTTCTATTTTATTCAAGCTCTGTGTATTTCCATAACGGTTAAGATTTTATATGCATTTATCTGAATAGTTTACTTCGTTTATAATTCCAAAGGCGGCTCCTTCTAGGAGGGATTTGTTGCTGTACACAGGCTCATCATTCGTTATTGTTATCTGAATATATTAATCTTTGGATATCTTCTCAGTTTTATTTAAAGATAAAAATGTCGGTTGGATAGGCATGTTGATTTGAGGGCACTTCCGTTTGTAGTTGTCCATCACAAAAACATTCTATGGATTAAAATCGATATGCGTGTCTGTGAAGAGTGGGATATTTAGGATTACAGCGACTTTATTATTATTATTATTATTATTATTATTATTATTATTATTATTATTATTATTATTATTATTATCATCGTCAATGGTTAGTAGATGTCAATGTCACCTTACTTTGTCCATATTTCATTATGGTGTTAGTGGTGGTGGAAGATCGTCCAAAGACTGAAAATGCTTTCATACAGACAAACTTGTAAATGTATTCTCGTTTATTTAAATATGGGCAGGGCCTGCTTGGTTGATTTATTCACCACAATCCTCAAGCATTTGATGTACTCACTTTCATCGCATGCTACTTATAGTTTTCTCTGGGAAGGTTTTGATAAAATGCAGCAATAGAACATTGATTTCACATTTTGGCACAAGACCAGCAATTTCTGGCGACGGAGTAAGTCGCTTACATCGACCCCGTTAGTTAACTGATATTTATTTTGTCAACCCGGAAAGGATATCAGGCAAAGTCGACCTCGGGTGAAATTGGACTCAGATCATACAGACGGACGAAATACCGCTAATCATTTTGTCCGGCGTGCCTACGATTCTGCAAATATTCAGTTTTCTAAATATTTACTCATTTTTCTGAGAATTCTTCATTTTTCTTCAAAACTGCTTCTTTTGTTGATTTTATATGATTTTTTTTTCTTTGAAGGTCAGAAACAATGACTTATGTTTGCTTTGTTCGTGTCCCTTATTAATTTACGCTTGTTTTTAACAGTTTCATTCAAGACCTTGCTATTCCCATCTATAGAAGCCTGTATGACCATGACGTTGTCTTTCTGTGACTAATAAAGTTATAATAGTAAGCTAGTATGCTAGCATTGTATATCAGTCTTTTTCGTAATGTGGTTTGATTTTTTTATTACATTCATTTATTTATTTATTATTTATATATTCATTTTTGCTATCTTAGAGTTTCGTCTACTTCTTGTAGAATCCACCTTGTAACTAATATTTCATGCACCAAGCACATCTGAATATTTTCCTTATTCGTCCACATTCCTTAATTGCTATATGCTTAAATGAGGACATCGCTTAATGTAATTACTTTACCTTTCACGTCGCTTCTACACAACATTAGAGTAATTTGGTATGATTATAATTAGTACGCTATTGTCAATTTTGTCATGACATGTGAAATGATGCCTGATATGTGATATCTGTTAGCATGCATGTATGTAATATGGCCAGAGAATTATCACAGCTTCATTTTCTAAGAGAACTAAGGTTTCAAATGTAATACATATCTTAACTTGAAATAGCTAAAGGGATGGAATCGCTGTAGGGCAATTGTGTTACATTATGATTCTACTGTGGGGCGTATTGACACAGTGTGCCGATATGTTTTCAGGAACTATACAACAATGCTAACATTTTTTTCAAATGATGAAACGTGAACGGAGTTCCTGTTGCATGAATCAGGTTGAACATTTTCATCCAGCAAGGTATTGTTGTTTTGGGAGAAGATTAACGTAGTGATGTTCAAGTAAGTCAACTTTATATGATAGCAGCTGCTGGAGGGTTAAAACTACAGGTCTACAGTTACTGATCTAACACATTGTGAAAAATCTCTTGCATTGAGTTATTGACATCATATTGAGTTATTATCACAAAGCCACCACGACCACCAACACCACCACCACCACCACCACCACCAACAACAACAACAACAACGATACCACCGCCGCCGCCACCGCCGCCACCGCCGCCTCCACCGCCGCCACCGCCACCGCTGCCACCGCCGCCGCCACCACCACCGCCGCCACCGCCGCCACCGCCGCCACCACCACCGCCGCCGCCGCCGCCGCCACCACCGCCACCGCCACCACCACCAACACGACCACCACCACCACCACCACCACCAGGGAGAAGTATTCTTCTTCTTCTTCTTCTTCTTCTTCTTCTTCTTCTTCTTCTTCTTCTTCTTCTTCTTCTTCTTCTTCCTCTTACATTTCTTCTCTCGCTGCTTATGCTTAAACTGTCAATTCTCTGTACCCAAACTATTCCATCAGATCTACTACTACCTAGTTACCTACCTCTCAGACATTCAGAGAGGAATAGAGAGATAGTAAGAGAGAGAGAGAGAAATAGATAGAGAGAATGAGAGAGTGACAGACAGACATACACTTTGAAAACTATGGAAATATTTACCTATTCAAAGACTACGGAAATATCTACAAAACATATCACCTTATTTTTTCTCCAATTTAATCTTTTTTGTTATGTTATTCTTAGTCGAAGGTGTCTAAAAAGATGGAAACCAGTACTAAAATGTACTTCATGATAAAATTACTTTAGCATTTTCTACCTTGTCTTATTTTCCTTACACCTATCAACTCGCGTGTTACTTTTCTACCTTTTACATAAATACATATATACATGCATATGTGTGTGTATATATATAATATATACACGAATATTTAAAGTCTCAGATTCCATAACCATGTACTGTATATGTGTCTGCGCGTTGTATACACGTACAAGCAGCACAAATATATATATATATATATATATATATCATTATAAATATACAGGGATTAGCAATTGAGTTGCTTCTCCAACATACTGAAAATTTAGAAATAGCAGTCAAAGAACTACTGATTCCAAACTACAAATTTTCTCTAAAGTGGATGGCGATATTTATGGCACACATCGAACAAAAACCGGAGGGAAAAGCGTAAACAAGCCAAGCCTTTAGTTAATTGGATACGAATCGTTTCATGGTTAAGTGAATGGAAATTTCACTATTCCAATCTTCAGCCTCAATATTCTGATAAATTTGAAAGTGTCTCTAAAAAAATTCACGGTAATCTTTGGCCATGCGACACCAAAAATCAACGATAAGAAAGGCACTTACGAATTCATCGGCTAGCGAGTTCAGGCACCTCACCTCAAAGAAATCTATTCCATGTGCGTCACAAATAGTCCCGTATGAAAAAAAGTTCCGTGTCGAACTGGATTACGGTTTAGCCATCTAACTTAGAGATATCAAATATAAAATATACAAGAATAAGGGCAGAGAATCGTCAATTAATAATATAATTAATAATTAACAATTCTGCCAAGTAGTTCAGTATGAAAAAAACCTTTATCGGTAAGACTATTTATCATTATAAATATACAGGGATTAGCAATTGAGTTGCTTCTCCAACATACTGAAAATTTAGAAATAGCAGTCAAAGAACTACTGATTCCAAACTACAAATTTTCTCTAAAGTGGATGGCGATATTTATGGCACACATAGAACAAAAAACCGGAGGGAAAAGCGTAAACAAGCCAAGCCTTTAGTTAATTGGATACGAATCGTTTCATGGTTAAGACACTTTCAAATTTATCAGAATATTGAGGCTGAAGATTGGAATAGTGAAATTTCCATTCACTTAACCATGAAACGATTCGTATCCAATTAACTAAAGGCTTGGCTTGTTTACGCTTTTCCCTCCGGTTTTTTTGTTCTATGTGTGCCATAAATATCGCCATCCACTTTAGAGAAAATTTGTAGTTTGGAATCAGTAGTTCTTTGACTGCTATTTCTAAATTTTCAGTATGTTGGAGAAGCAACTCAATTGCTAATCCCTGTATATTTATAATGATAAATAGTCTTACCGATAAAGGTTTTTTTCATACTGAACTACTTGGCAGAATTGTTAATTATTAATTCTATTATTAATTGACGATTCTCTGCCCTTATTCTTGTATATATATATATATATATATATATATATATATATATATATATATATATATATATATATATATATATATATATATATATATATATATATATATATATATATATATATATATATATATATATATATATATATATATATATATATATATATATATATATATGTTTGTGCTGCTTGTACGTGTGTACAACACGCAGACACATATGCAGTACATGGTTATGAAATCTGAGACTTTAAATATCCGTGCATAACGCATTCATAACCAAAACTTAATTATTCCATTGTCAGTCGTAAAAGATATCTATTTCTATGTGGAATTCAAAACCAGAGTCAGGCTTATGTTCATAAAAAAGATTACTCTTATATATGATACCCATACATCTATGATCTTCGCTTGACCACTCAGTTATACAGCGATTTCACTACCTTTACCTTACTTGCAGCTAACCGTCTTCCTTAAAAAGCTTTTAATGGTGTTGCAATTTTGCAGAACATTTTACAATAGAATTTTATGAATGATGGAGAAAAGGAACAAATAATTTATTTAAACACACATTTTTTTTTCCTTTTCTGCATTTTATCCTGTTTTGTTTCACTATTCTTTTTAAATTTTATTTATATAAGATATTCTGAGGCTAAGGTATTATTGTATCGTACATTCATAACTGTATTTAGTAGCAGTGAAGGAACCCGTGTATCGATATCAATTTGGTATTCACCAAGAAGAGCTATTGTCCGGTCAATATTAGCAAAGAGACATTTGTATTGATTCAGTATTGATATAAACCCATTTCACTAAACACAGCTTCCTGAGAGCATCAATTCTAAGCTTAGTGTCCTCCATTTTACCGTAATAACTTGGCCAGAATGTTGTATTACGCATATTGATTAGAATTTGTACTGTGCAAAAATTTATCTCTTAATATTTGTCAGAAAATAGATCGTTTTAGTTTTCAGTTTATAAATTGATATCTCTAGTGATTATACATTTGCGCATCAAATGCTTATGGTGAATTTAGAGAAAGGTTTACACACAGAGAGGATGTGAAATGAAAAATAAAAGCGAGGTAGAGAAACAAATATTACCATTTTAATAAATGTTTTAATAGAAGTCCACTAACACATCCCTTCAGCATATGTTTTCCAGATAACTGACTCAATCTATGGATTACAGAAATATATTTTGAACAAGGTTATTAACTAAAGATAATCGACTTTACTTTCTTGAGAAAGATTCCTTGCGGTATACAAATGGTTCTAGACACTCAGGTATACTTTGGAACAAATAGATTGTGCCTTATATATATATATATATATATATATATATATATATATATATATATATATATATATATATATATATATGTATGTATGTATACCGTATTTTAACGTGTATAACGAACCCTTTTTTGTTAGAAATTAGGTTCAAAAATGTGGGAGTATCATATACAGGGCTAGTATAAGATTTTAAGTCCCCCTCACCAAATTAAGGGGTTCCTTATACACGTTAAATTACGGTATATGTATATGCATGTATGAGATATATGGAGGAAGATCAACATATATATATATTTATATATACATATGTATATATGTGTGTGTGTGTGTGCGTGTATGTGTGTGTGTGTGTGTGTATATGTGTGTGTGTGTATGTGTGTGTGTGTGTGTGTGTGTGTGCGTGCGTACTGTGTACCAGCTATTGTGTGCTGCATTTATCAGTGGGTTAATTAGTCGCTAGTTTTCAGCAGCGAATGTAAATTTTCAAATTACAAAGATAAAATAACGAACACGAGTAATCTGTGATGTACGTCATGCGAATCACCAAAAAAAAAAACACAAAAAAAACAAGACATTTTGTAGTTGAATGCATTGCGGTTATTACTAATGTATAGCGGAATTACTGCTCAATGCAGACTGTAGTTAAGATATCGCGATTTTATTTTCGCCTTATTCGTTGTTCTCAACGCATTACTCATCGTTACAGCTAGATATGGTCTCGGCGATGTATGACTCAATAAGAATTACATAAGAATTTCATTTTAAATTCGAATTTAAATTCTGGTATTGCATCTTTGAGCGTATAATTCACTTTGAGCTTCCTACTTGAAAAGCCATAATTTCTGCAATATTTTATCAAATTTCTTGAACTGTAAAACAAAATTATCCACCACATTGTTTCTCCCGCAGGACATCTTTCAAACATGTGTTTCATATTAAAGTAAATATAAAATTATAAAATAACCCATAGTGTAACACTCATTGATCTGGTTGTCAGAGCATTTTCTGAATCAAAATTTAATCCTCCGGCAAGTCGATATAAATAAATGCCTCAGGTTTTAACACAATCCTATTTTATTTTGTCAAAAACTATTTGATATGACTTTGCACATGACATGCAGTTAGCTGTCTCGTTTATATATTATAACGTTTCAAAGATAGAAAGTTGCTTTATGAGAATTCATACAAATTTCCATACGGGAGAAAGTTAGCTCTCTCGCCTATATATTATAACGTCTAAAAGATAGAAATTACTAAATCAGAATTGGTTTGGTGAGTTGCCTGAGATCATATTCACAGTGTAAGCACTGCATTAGATGCGCCAATAAGTTTTAGACTGTTAGAGTGGAGATCTCGTTAATATTTTAATGACTAATTATTGATGAAAAGAATTTGCAAGAAAAAGTAGACTCCGAAATTCCGCAGTTTATAAAATTGTTGGGAAATAGATCTTTCATAGTTTTCTCTAACCGAATTACATTATTTCAATTCCGAAACATTGTGTTATAAATCACTTTCGTTACATTAATTCAGTGTTGTAAATACTAAATTACATTGTTTATTAATTGATATAATACTAAATTTCTACCGACCAACTTTCAGTCAATAACTAGATTGCACAGTCGAAAAATACATCTCCGCAGCTCTAAGCTAACCAACACAAAAAGAGGTACTAAACTCTAAAGAGAGATGAACAGCCGAACGTCTTCAGAAATGAAACCTCACCTCAAATAAGTGCTGTTTCGGCCCTCAACTGTTTACCCTCTAAGGGCTCTGGGCTGCGAATCCGGATTAGAACTCATAAATGTCTTTCTACAGGCACATTTTAAACGCTTGGATGTTGGAGGCTTGTGCTGTTAAACCGCCTGGGCATTTCATCTTATTGTAACTCATATCCGTTGATGCAGCTTTCACAGTAGATAGTTTTCTTTATGCTGCTTAATCTTAAACCCAACAAGCGATCGTGGCCGACATCTCGTCTACAATTATATCAACAACGAGCAAACCGATTATGCAGTAACGTACTCTGTGTAGTATACTTTATTACTGTTGACATGTTTTCTTTGGCGTAAAGTAGGACACGGGTAAATCCTGTATCTCAAGGTGGTTGGGTAAAATTATGTGTTAGACGCAAAAGGATGTATGCTGTTTACTATGGTAGGAGAAATTATTCATTCATTTTATCATAAAATTTTGCTATATTACCAATATCTAATAGTAGACAGAGCATATGTATTGAAGTATACAAGACACTTTTATTCTTCTGCGCTTAATATATTTTGCATGTTTAGCACATGAAGTATTTCAGAAAATAGATGGAACATTAAACATGATCAAATATACTAGTGTAGACTGTATTTTCTTTCATCACTATTTCTATGAAAACAATTCAAAACACACTGATTATGTATTGCAAAACACCAATAATTCGCTCTGACATAGACATTTGCAAGCAAAAGTAATTTATAACTGCAGACACTTTCATTATTGATGTCCATTTGGTGTAAAAATGTTTAATAATTTACTTTGCTCATAATCTCATGCTATTTCCCCTCATTTTTTTTTATCGCAAACACATTTTCTTAATATCTCACAATATGATATGAAATAATCTTTATATATATATATTTTATCATGTTATTAGCACGTACGTTACAAATTTTTTTTTTTTATGGTATAGTCTTCAGTTCTCAAATTCTCAACATCATGCCTGAAATGACATAACACTTTGTGTCAAACATTTCGTTGTTTTATATTTTATTAATTATTTCCGTACCATTTTTTACGGGTGATGCATATATTCAAGAGGTCAAACGTAAGCAGACATCATGGAGCCATGTAAAACAATTTCCATTTTGTTCTTATATCTTTCTCTCTGAAGATAAGAATTTTATTGAAGACATCTGTCTGGGGAAGAGTAATGTCATTGCTAAAACAAATCTCATCTCACAAACTTTTCAGATACAACAACGAAGCATACAAGAAAGTATCTCCTTAATAATGTGGCATTTTTGAAACAAATTAAAATATATATTCCACCAAATATCCCTTTCATTCCCTTGACAAACATGACACCCATTAGTAGGTGAAAGAAGCCCATTTAGATGCATATTATACCATTATCGGCCCAGGAAATATTTTCACAGTGCTCATAACATTTACTAGAATCACACCAGATTCGTCAAAGGACGTCGGATATTCATGCATACATACATATATACGTACATACATACATACATACATACATAAAGATCAATGATAAAGAGAATACCTACACTGAACTATTGAGAAATCTGCAATTACTCTATCATGTTTATACCTGCCATTATTGGAGCACCAGTTTGTGTAATACACTGCTTAAATAGCAATCTTGAGAAATTAGGCTTCTCAAAACTAGTAGGGAAAACGTTGATTCGAAGGTTACAGATCCTAGCCATCAATGGAACTGTAAAAATCTGTAAAAACTTTCCAGAAGTTTATCATTTAAGTATATATGAGCATGTCAAGATATGAAAATATATGCCTGAGAAAACACACATAAAACGAAATACCCAAATCTGAACGTATCCATATATACATACATACATACATGCAAAAATACTCTGTTGTTGATGATGAAATTCCCATGAATGAGCTTTGGATCTAGGCTAAAAACCGATTCTTTCTCAATACGCGAGAAATCTTCAAATAAAACTGACTAATGACATACACAGACATGCGCACGCGTGCAAATATATATGTGTATGTACATATATGCATGAGTGTATGTACGTCCACTCTGTTGTTGTTTGCTCGCTCGAAGACATAACTCTCCACAAATTTTATATTGAAACAAGTTCTGCATGCTGCTGTGTTATGAAGTGTTCCTATCTTGTCGTTAAAAAGCTCGAACTAGGTAGTAATAAACAGTGGACAACTGATGAACAAGTTATCTTCTCTTGGTATTTTTTTTCTGTACGTAACTCTCGTGTGTTTACGTATTTTTCACTCGTTGGTGATGTCCTGTACTTAATGTTTATTATATATATATATATATATATATATATATATATATATATATATATATATATATATAAGAAGATGTGTGACCTAGTATATATCACCCCTGAATGTTTATTGTATGCACAGAACTTCAAGACACGTTGTTTTCTTCCCTGCCTGTTGGTATGCGGTACTTGTGAATGTTAAACTGAAATACTTAAAGAAATTCCCAAATACATATGTGCT
>NC_142940.1:14808344-14810283 GCF_046866305.1 Octopus bimaculoides | reverse complement strand
ATATATATATATATATATATATATATATATATATATATATATATATATATATATATATATATATATATATATATATATATATATATATATATATATATATATATATATATATATATATATATATAATATATATATATATATATATATATATATATATATATATATATATATATATATATATACACGTATACACATATACATACATACATATTGTATTATTCCATTGTAAATGTTCATAAGATACTGGAGGGCGTGGAGCATCGAACTTTGCGTATATCTATGTATCTATCTATTTGTTTGTTTGTCTGTCTGTCTGTCTGTCTGTCTGTCTGTCTCTCTGTCTATCTATCTATCTATCTATCTATCTATCTATCTACCTTGCTTTCTTTCTATGTCTCTTTCTCTCTCCCTACCTTTATATATATACATATATATATATATATTTATATATAGAATCATAATTATGCTTACTCTTCTGATAACAATGTGTCTCATATATCGCATTTATCTACTTTAGAATTTGACAGGGATTTGAAAAAAATATGTATATGTAGAATTATTTTGATTTTTCCATGTTAGGTTTTTCGAATCAGTGATATATGATGACAAAAGAAACTTCGACAAGAATTCCTAACTTATATAATATTTTGCATACAAAGCCTCGTCTCTAGTTTCAGGCTGTACACATTCCAAATGAGATTTACATGAGTACAATACAAATTTAATGAAACGTTTCCAAGTAGATGTTTTTGAAATTAACAGCCTCGAGTATATGATTGGTTCGTGAATCGCACAAGATTTGTTTTAGTCGAATGTTTGGAGAATTTATTCATAAATCACCTGCTTTTGCACTTTCTTAAACGTTGGACTATAACAAAGGAAAATTGTCAGACTATAAATAAATGTGGATGTGTTGCTCTGTAAAGCAGCACCGAGTGAATAAGAAAATTCCCATGTTTCTATATTTTACCAAGAGAATTATTGATATATTTATAGAATGGATTTTTCTCTCTGGAAAGCATTCTATATACCTTTAGTAGCATATGTAATTCTAATACATAAATCATGGAAATCAGCTTGTTGGAATATTATCATAGTATTGTTTTTATTATTGCTGTTATTATTATTATTATTATGATTATTATTATTGTTGTTGTTGTTGTTATTATTACGTGGGTATTATTTAGATCACGTTCACACATGTAAACACATAGAATATTAAGCTATAAGGATGTTAATGCGATTCTAAACTATATTAGCAAGATGGGATGACGTTAAATGTTACCCCACACAATTGACAGAATATCAATGCTTAACTATTATCAGTCATAACTTCATTTCAGAAACACTGTTACGAATCGGTTCATAAGATGATAATATGCAATGATCCTTTGTGAGAGGCTTCCCAAACAGCTTCCATTTGAGTTTAGAGCAATTCACATAAATCTGCACGTAATTCTCAGGAGAATGACGTATATCACACACCAATTGTTTTCATTCACCTCTAAATTTGCGCGCTTGTATCTTAGGGGAAAACTCAATAATAGAATTTATAAAAGTTGCTAGTTGACTAATACGGCATTCTGTTTCTCTACACATTTTCATTACGAGGATACATGTGTATTATTAAAGTTGTAGGGAGATCCATAATAAAATAAGCCCTATTCGCTGTCTCAGTTATAAGTTTGTAATATGTTGTAATATAACTAAAGAAATTAGCAGATCGTGAAGCTGTGATTGTCTCTTTCGAATACAGTTACCACAGAAATATTTCAGCTGTTATTTTGTGCACAAATAAAATATCGACATTAAAAGTTAGGGCACTGATTCAAACTGTACATAAACACACACATACACCACATATACACATATTAACACAAACACGCATACAAACACATACGCACAAACGCACACACTAACACCACATGCACACACACAC